>NW_027600522.1:7500-13710 GCF_964194155.1 Cetorhinus maximus | reverse complement strand
TATCAGAGTGTTACAGTGAGGGTGTGGTGTATATCAGAGTGTTACAGTGAGGGTGTGGGATATATCAGAGTGTTACAGTGAGGGGTGTGGGATATATCAGAGTGTTACAGTGAGGGGTGTGGGATATATCAGAGTGTTACAGTGAGGGGTGTGGGATATATCAGAGTGTTACAGTGAGGGGTGTGGGATTTATCAGAGTGTTACAGTGAGGGGTGTGGGATATATCAGAGTGTTTCAGTGAGGGGTGTGGCATATATCAGAGTGTTACAGTGAGGGGTGTGGGATATATCAGAGTGTTGCAGTGAGGGGTGTGGCATATATCAGAGTGTTACAGTGAGGGGTGTGGGATATATCATGGTGTTACATTGAGGGGTGTGGGATATATCAGAGTGTTACAGTGAGGGGTGTGGGGTATATCAGAGTGTTACAGTGAGGGGTGTGGGGTATATCAGTGTTACAGTGAGGGGTGTGGGGTATATCAGAGTGTTACAGTGAGGGGTGTGGGAATATCAGAGTGTTACAGTGAGGGGTGTGGGATATATCAGAGTGTTACAGTGAGGGGTGTGGGGTATATCAGAATGTTACAGTGAGGGGTGTGGGATATATCAGAGTGTTACAGTGAGGGGTGTGGGGTATATCAGAGTGTTACAGTGAGGGGTGTGGGATATATCAGAGTGTTACAGTGAGGGGTGTGGGGTATATCAGAGTGTTACAGTGAGGGGTGTGGGATATATCAGAGTGTTACAGTGAGGGGTGTGGGGAATATCACAGTGTTACAGTGAGGGGTGTGGGATATATCAGAGTGTTACAGTGAGGGGTGTGGGGTAGATCGGAGTGTTACAGTGAGGGGTGTGGGATATATCAGAATGTTACAGTGAGGGGTGTGGGATATATCAGAGTGTTGCAGTGAGGGGTGTGGCATATATCAGAGTGTTACAGTGAGGGGTGTGGGATATATCATGGTGTTACATTGAGGGACGTGGGATATATCAGAGTGTTACAGTGAGGGGTGTGGGGTATATCAGAATGTTACAGTGAGGGGTGTGGGATATATCAGAGTGTTACAGTGAGGGGTGTGGGGAATATCACAGTGTTACAGTGAGGGGTGTGGGATATATCAGAGTGTTACAGTGAGGGGTGTGGGGTAGATCGGAGTGTTACAGTGAGGGGTGTGGGATATATCAGAGTGTTACAGTGAGGGGTGTGGGATATATCAGAATGTTACAGTGAGGGGTGTGGGATATATCAGAGTGTTGCAGTGAGGGGTGTGGCATATATCAGAGTGTTACAGTGAGGGGTGTGGGATATATCATGGTGTTACATTGAGGGACGTGGGATATATCAGAGTGTTACAGTGAGGGGTGTGGGGTATATCTGAGTGTTACAGTGAGGGGTGTGGGATATATCAGAGTGTTACAGTGAGGGGTGTGGAATATATCAGTGTGTTACAGTGAGGGGTGTGGGATATATCAGAGTGTTACAGTGAGGGGTGTGGGGTATATCAGAGTGTTACAGTGAGGGGTGTGGGCTATATCAGAGTGTTACAGTGAGGGGTGTGGGATATATCAGAGTGTTACAGTGAGGGGTGTGGGATATATCAGAGTGTTACAGTGAGGGGTGTGGGATATATCAGAGTGTTACAGTGTGGGGTTTGGGATATATAAGAATGTTGCAGTGAGGGGTGTGGGATATATCAGAGTGTTACAGTGAGGGGTGTGTGATATATCAGTGTGTTACAGTGAGGGGTTTGGGGTATATCAGAGTGTTACAGTGAGGGGTGTGGGGTATATCAGAGTGTTACAGTGAGGGGTGTGGGGTATATCAGTGTGTTACAGTGAGAGGTTTGGGGTATATCAGAGTGTTACAGTGAGGGGTGTGGGATATATCAGAGTGTTACAGTGAGGGGTGCGGGATATATCAGAGTGTTACAGTGAGGGGTGTGGGATATATCAGTGTGTTACAGTGAGGGTTGAGAAATATATAAGAGTGTTACAGTGAGGGGTGTGGAGTATATCAGAGTGTTACAGTGAGGGTTGTGGGATATATCAGAGTGTTTCAGTGAGGGGTGTGGGATATATCAGAGTGTTACAGTGAGGGGTGTGGGATATATCAGAATGTTACAGTGAGGAGTGTGGGATATATCAGAGTGTTACAGTGAGGGTTGTGGGGTATATCAGTGTTACAGTGAGGGGTGTGGTGTATATCAGATTGTTACAGTGAGGGGTGTGGGATATATCAGAGTGTTACAGTGAGGGTTGTGGGGTATATTAGTGTTACAGTGAGGGGTGTGGTGTATATCAGATTGTTACAGTGAGGGGTGTGGGATATATCAGAATGTTACAGTGAGGGGTGTGGGTTATATCAGTGTGTTACAGTGAGGGGTGTGGGATATATCAGAGTGTTACAGTGAGGGCTGAGGGATATATAAGAGGGTTACATTGAGGTCAGCGTGGTATATCAGAGTTTTACAGTGAGGGGTGTGGTGTATATCAGAGTGTAACAGTGAGGGGTGTGGGATATATCAGAGTGTCACAGTGAGAGGTGTGGGATATATCAGCGTGTTACAGTGAGGGGTGTGGGATATATCAGAGTGTTACAGTGAGGGGTGTGGGATATATCAGAGTGTTACAGTGAGGGGTGTGGGGTATATCAGAGTGTTACAGTGAGGCGTGTGGGGTATATCATTGTGTTACAGTGAGGGGTGTGGCATATATCAGAGTGTTACAGTGAGGGGTGTGGGATATATCAGAGTGTTACAGTGAGGGGTGTGGGATATATCAGAGTGTTACAATGAGGGGTGTGGGATATATCAGAGTGTTACAGTGAGGGGTGTGGGATATATCAGTGTGTTACAGTGATGGGTGTGGGATATATCAGTGTGTTACAGTGAGGGGTGTGGGATATATCAGAGTGTTACAGTGAGGGGTGTGGGATATATCAGAGTGTTACAGTGAGGGGTGTGGGATATATCAGAGTGTTACAGTGAGGGGTGTGGGGTATATCAGAGTGTTACAGTGAGGGGTGTGTGATATATCAGAGTGTTACAGTGAGGGGTGTGGGATATATCAGAGTGTTACAGTGAGGGGTGCGGGATATATCAGAGTGTTACAGTGAGGGGTGTGGGATATATCAGTGTGTTACAGTGAGAGGTTTGGGGTATATCAGAGTGTTACAGTGAGGGGTGTGGGGTATATCAGAGTGTTACAGTGAGGGGTATGGGATATATCAGAGTGTTACAGTGAGGGGTGTGGGATATATCAGAATGTTACAGTGAGGGGTGTGGGGTATATCAGAGTGTTACTGTGAGGGGTGTGGGATATATCAGAGTGTTACAGTGAGGGGTGTGGGATATATCAGAGTGTTACAGTGAGGGGTGTGGGATATATCAGAGTGTTACAGTGAGGGGTGTGGGGTATATCAGAGTGTTACAGTGAGGGGTGTGGGATATATCAGAGTGTTACAGTGAGGGGTGTGGGGTATATCAGAGTGTTACAGTGAGGGGTGTGGGATATATCAGAGTGTTACAGTGAGGGGTGTGGGGTATATCAGAGTGTTACAGTGAGGGGTGTGGGATATATCAGAGTGTTACAGTGAGGGTTGAGAAATATATTAGAGTGTTACAGAGAGGGGTGTGGGGTATATCAGAGTAATACAGTGAGGGTTGTGGGATATATCAGAGTGTTTCAGTGAGGGGTGTGGGATATATCAGAGTGTTACAGTGAGGGGTATGGGGTATATCAGAGTGTTACAGTGAGGGTTGTGGGGTATATCAGTGTTACAGTGAGGGGTGTGGGATATATCAGAGTGTTACAGTGAGGGGTGTGGGGTATATCAGAGTGATACAGTGAGGGGTGTGGGATATATCAGAGTGTTACAGTGAGGGTTGTGGGGTATATCAGTGTTACAGTGAGGGGTGTGGTGTATATCAGATTGTTACAGTGAGGGGTGTGGGATATATCAGAATGTTACAGTGAGGGGTGTGGGTTATATCAGTGTGTTACAGTGAGGGGTGTGGGATATATCAGAGTGTTACAGTGAGGGCTGAGGGATATATAAGAGGGTTACATTGAGGTCAGCGTGGTATATCAGAGTTTTACAGTGAGGGGTGTGGTGTATATCAGAGTGTAACAGTGAGGGGTGTGGGATATATCAGAGTGTCACAGTGAGAGGTGTGGGATATATCAGCGTGTTACAGTGAGGGGTGTGGGATATATCAGAGTGTTACAGTGAGGGGTGTGGGATATATCAGAGTGTTACAGTGAGGGGTGTGGGGTATATCAGAGTGTTACAGTGAGGGGTGTGGGGTATATCAGAGTGTTACAGTGAGGCGTGTGGGGTATATCAGTGTGTTACAGTGAGGGGTGTGGCATATATCAGAGTGTGACAGTGAGGGGTGTGGGATATATCAGAGTGTTACAGTGAGGGGTGTGGGATATATCAGAGTGTTACAATGAGGGGTGTGGGATATATCAGAGTGTTACAGTGAGGGGTGTGGGATATATCAGTGTGTTACAGTGAGGGGTGTGGGATATATCAGTGTGTTACAGTGAGGGGTGTGGGATATATCAGAGTGTTACAGTGAGGGGTGTGGGATATATCAGAGTGTTACAGTGAGGGGTGTGGGATATATCAGAGTGTTACAGTGAGAGGTGTGGGGTATATCAGAGTGTTACAGTGAGGGGTGTGTGATATATCAGAGTGTTACAGTGAGGGGTGTGGGGTATATCAGAGTGTTACAGTGAGGGGTGTGGGATATATCAGAGTGTTACAGTGAGGAGTGTGGGATATATCAGAGTGTTACAGTGAGGGGTGTGGGGTATATCAGAGTGTTACAGTGAGGGGTGTGGGATATATCAGAGTGTTACAGTGAGAGGTGTGGGGTATATCAGAGTGTTACAGTGAGGGGTGTGTGATATATCAGAGTGTTACAGTGAGAGGTGTGGGGTATATCAGAGTGTTACAGTGAGGGGTGTGGGGTATATCAGAGTGTTACAGTGAGGGGTGTGGGATATATCAGAGTGTTACAGTGAGGGGTGTGGGATATATCAGAGTGTTACAGTGAGGGGTGTGGGGTATATCAGAGTGTTACAGTGAGGGGTGTGGGGTATATCAGAGTGTTACAGTGAGGGGTGTGGGATATATCAGAGTGTTACAGTGAGGGGTGTGGGATATATCAGAGTGTTATAATTAGGGGTGCGTTCTAGAAACAAAGAACAAAGAAAAGTACAGCACAGGAACGGGCCCTTCGGCCCTCCAAGCCTGCGCTGATCATATTGCCCGTCAACTAAAACATTTTGCACTTCCGGGGTCCGTATCCCTCTATTCCCATCCTATTCATGTATTTGTCAAGCTGCCTCTTAAACACCACTATCGTACCTGCTTCCACCACCTCCTCTGGCAGCGAATTCCAGACACTCACTACCCTCTGCGTAAAAAACTTGCCCCGCACATCTCCTCTATAGTTTTCTCCTCTCACCTTAAATCTATGTCCCCT
Source organism: Cetorhinus maximus (assembly GCF_964194155.1). NCBI lineage: Eukaryota > Metazoa > Chordata > Chondrichthyes > Lamniformes > Cetorhinidae > Cetorhinus > Cetorhinus maximus. Next base: position 8,216 of record NW_027600522.1, on the reverse strand, counting down.
AGTAATTGACTCTTCCACCCTGGGAAACAAGCTTCTGACTATCTACTCTGTCCATGCCACTCATAATTTTGTAAACTTCTATCAAGTCGCCCCTCAATCTCCGTCGCTCTAGTGAGAACAATCTGAGTTTCTCCAACCTCTCCTCATAGCTAATAACCTCCAGACCAGGCAGCATCCTGGTAAACCTCCTCTGCACCCTCTCCAACGCCTCCATATGCTTCTGATAATGTGGTGACCAGAATTGCACGCAATATTCCTAAGTGTGGCCTAACCAAGGTTCTATACAGCTGCAGCATGACCTCCCAGCTTTTATACTCAATACCCCTGCCGATGAAGGCAAGCATGCCATAAGCCTTCCTGACTACCTTATCCACCTGCGTTGCCACTTTCAGTGACCTGTGGACCTGTACACCCAGATCCCTCTGCCCGTCAATGCACTTAAGGGTTCTGCCATTTACTGTATAATTCCTGCATGTAATAGACCTTCCAAAATTCATTACCTCGCATTTGTCCGGATTAAACTGCATCTGCCAATTCTCCGCCCAAGTCTCCAAGCGATCTATATCCCGTTGTACCCTTTGACAATCCTCTTCACTATCTGCAACTCCTCCAACCTTAGTGTCGTCTGCAAACTTACTAATTAGCCCAGTTACATTTTCCTCCAAGTCATTTACGTATACCACAAACAGCAAAGGTCCCAGCACTGATCCCTGCGG
>NW_027600522.1:0-2500 GCF_964194155.1 Cetorhinus maximus | reverse complement strand
CTCTCTCTTTTTCCCCGTCTCTCTCTTTCTTTCCCTGTCTCTCTCTTTCTTTTTCCCCGTCGCTCTCTCTCTCTTCCCTGTCTCTCTCTCTTTTTCCCTGTCTCTCTCTCTCCTTTTCCCTGTCTCTCTCTCTCTTTTTCCCTGTCTCTCTCTCTCTTTTTCCCTGTCTCTCTCTCTCTTTTTCCCTGTCTCTCTCTCTCTCTTTCCCTGTCTCTCTCTCTCCTTTTCCCTGTCTCTCTCTCTCTTTTTCCCTGTCTCTCTCTCTCTCTTTTCCTGTGTCTCTCTCTCCCTTTCCCCGTCTCTCTCTCTCTTTTTCCCTGTCTGTCTCTCTCTTTTTCCCTGTCTGTCTCTCTCTTTTTCCCTGTCTCTCTCTCTCTCTCTTTCCCTGTCTCTCTCTCTTTTTCCACTCTCTCTCTCTCTTTCCCTGTCTCTCTCTCTCTTTCCCTGTCTCTCTCTCTCTTTCCCTGTCTCTCTCTCTCCCTTTCCCCGTCTCTCTCTCTCTTTTTCCCCCGTCTCTCTCTCTTTTTCCCCGTCTCTCTCTCTCTTTTTCCCCGTCTCTCTCTCTCCTTTTCCCTGTCTCGCTCTCTCTTTTTCCCTGTCTCTCTCTCTCTTTCCCTGTCTCTCTCTCTCCTTTTCCCTGTCTCTCTCTCTCTTTTTCCCTGTCTCTCTCTCTCTTTTTCCCTGTCACTCTCTCTCTATCCCTGTCTCTCTCTCTCTTTTTCCCTGTCTCTCTCTCTCCTTTTCCCTGTCTCTCTCTCTCTTTTTCTCTGTCTCTCTCTTTTTTCCTGTCTCTCTCTCTCTCTTTTTCCCCGTCTCTCTCTCTCTTTTTCCCCGTCTCTCTCTCTTTTTCCCCGTCTCTCTCTCTCTTTTTCCCCGTCTCTCTCTCTTTTTCCCCGTCTCTCTCTCCTTTTTCCCGTCTCTCTCTCTTTTTCCCTGTCTCTCTCTCTCTTTCCCTGTCTCTCTCTCTCTTTTTCCCCGTCTCTCTCTCTCTCTTTTTCCCTGTCTCTCTCTCTCTTTTTCCCTGTCTCTCTCTCTCTTTTTCCCTGTCTCTCTCTCCCTTTCCCTGTCTCTCTCTCTCCCTTTCCCTGTCTCTCTCTCCCTTTCCCTGTCTCTCTCTCTCTTTTTCCCTGTCTCTCTCTCTCCCTTTCCCTGTCTCTCTCTCTCTTTTTCCCTGTCTCTCTCTCCCTTTCCCTGTCTCTCTCTCCTTTTCCCTGTCTCTCTCTGTCTTTGTCCCTGTCTCTCTCTGTCTTTTTCCCTGTCTCTCTCTCTTTTTCTCTGTCTCTCTCTCTTTTTCCCTGTCTCTCTCTCTCTCTTCCCCGTCTCTCTCTCTCTTTTTCCCCGTCTCTCTCTCTTTTTCCTTGTCTCTCTCTCTCTCTTTCCCTGTCTCTCTCTCTTTTTCCCTGTCTCTCTCTCCTTTTTCCCTGTCTCTCTCTCTCTATCCCTGTCTCTCTCTCTCTTTTTCCCTGTCTCTCTCTCTCCCTTTCCCTGTCTCTCTCTCTCTTTTTCCCTGTCTCTCTCTCTCCCTTTCCCTGTCTCTCTCTCTCTTTTTCCCTGTCTCTCTCTCTCCCTTTCCCTGTCTCTCTCTCTCCCTTTCCCTGTCTCTCTCTCTCTTTTTCCCTGTCTCTCTCTCTCTTTTTCCCAGTCTCTCTCTCTCCCTTTCCCAGTCTCTCTCCTTCTCCCATCTCTTGCTCCCCTCCCCGTTTCCCTCCCTCCCTCCCTCTCCACTTTCTCCCTCCCTCCCATTTCCTTCTGACAGCCCTTCCCCTTCCTCCTCTCTGTCTCTGAGACGTGTCCAGCTCCCGCTGTCCCGGGATCGGGGAGATGGATCCGCTGCCGCCGCTGCTGCTGCTGCTGGGCGCGGGCGGGCTGTTCGGCTACGGGGGGCAGCCCCTGGGGCCGGATCCCCTCCTCCAGCTGCCCTACGACCTGCTGTACGCCGGCGGGCTGCGGGAATACCACCTGGGGCACTGGGGGGAGGCAGCCTCGCTGCTGGAGAGGTCCCTGCTCGGCCGCTCGGCCCTTCGCCGCCTGCGGGCCCGCTGCCGCGCTCTGTGCGGGCGGGGCGGCCGCCCGGCCGAGCCGCCGGGCTTCCCGCCGCCGCTGGAGCCGCTCCGCTTCGCCCGCAGCCTCCTGGAGCGGGCGGGGTGTCTGCGGCACTGTCTGGAGCAGAGTCTGGGCCAAGGGAGCAGACACCGGGTCACCGGCGGAGTGGAGGGGGACTTCAGGGGGAGGGCAGCCTACAACTACCTCCAGCTGTCCTACTACAGGGTGAGGAGGGTGAGGGAGAGGGTCTGAGGGACTGAGGGAGGGACTGAGGGACTGTGGGAGGGGGAGAGGGACTGAGGGAGGGACTGAGGGACTGAGGGAGGGGGAGAGGGACTGAGGGAGGGACTGAGGGACTGAGGGAGGGGGAGAGGGACTGAGGGAGGGGGAGAGGGACTGAGGGAGGGGGAGGGGGACTTCAGGGGGAGGGCAGCCTACAACTACCTCCAGCTGTCCT
>NW_027600521.1:0-12500 GCF_964194155.1 Cetorhinus maximus | reverse complement strand
GGAGTGAGAGACAGAGAAGAGGGAGAGGGAGAGGAAGGGAGAGAAAGAGAGAGGGAGAAAGAGAGACAGACAGACAGAGAGATACAGGGAGAGGGTGAGAGACAGAAGGAGAGAGACAGGGAGAGGGAGAGAGACGGAGGTAGAGAGACAGAGAGGGAGATACAGACAGAGAGAGAGAGGAGGAGAGAGACAGACAGAGAGAGAGAGGAGGACAGAGCGATACTGAGAGAGAGAGACAGCAAGAGAGAGAGAGACATGGAGAGAGCGAGACAGAGAGAGGGACAGAGAGAGAGGTAGAAAGAGACAGAGAGCAAGAGAAAGGGAGAGAGAGAGAGAGATACAGAGGGAGGGAGAGGGAGACAGAGGGAGGGAGAGAAAGAGACAGGGAGAGACGGGGGAGAGAGATAGAGAGAGGAAGACAGAGAGAGAGGGAGAGAGAGAGTGCGAGACAGAGAGATAGAGAGAGAGATAGGGAGAGATGTAGAGAGAGAGGCAGAGAGAATGAGAGAGGCAGAGAGAGATGGGGAGGGGGAGAGAGACAGGGAGGGAGAGGTTGAGACACACATAGAGAGAGAGGGGGAGAGCAAGAGAGAGGACTGAGAGACAGAGAGAGGCAGAGAGAGCAAGAAGCAAGGAGAGAGAGAGGGAGAAACAGAGAGACAGACAGAGACAGAGAAAGAGAGAGAGACGGATGAAGAGAGGCAGAGAGAGAGAGAGAGGGAGAGAGGCAGAGACAGAGAGAGAGAGAGAGACGGATGGAGAGAGGCAGAGGGAGACGGAGAGAGAGGGAGGGAGAGACAGAGGGAGAGGGGCAGAGACAGAGGGACAGAGAGTCAGACAGGGAGAGACAGAGAGAGAGAGACAGAGAGAGAGACAGAGAGAGAGACAGAGAGCGAGACAGACAGAGCGAGACAGACAGAGCGAGAGAGACAGAGAGAGTGAGAGAGAGCGAGAGAGAGAGACAGAGCGAGCGAGAGAGAGGGAGAGACAGAGCGAGCGAGAGAGAGAGAGAGAGAGACAGAAGGACAGGGAGAGGGTGAAACAGAGAGAGACAGAGTGAGAGAGACACACAGAGAGAGTGAGAGGCGGAGAGAGAGGTGGAAAGATAGAGGTAGAGAGAGACAGAGAGAAAGAGAGACAGATAAAGAGAGTCATAGAGAGACAGAGGGAGAGAGAGAGTCAGAGGGAGAGAGAGATAGAGAGAGACGGAGGGAGAGAGGCAGAGGGAGGCAGAGAGAGAGAGAGGCAGAGGGATGGACTGGGGCAGAGGGAGGGGGCAGAGGGAGAGGAGCAGAGAGGACAGAGTGAATGAGACAGGGAGAGAGAGGCAGGGAGAAAGTGACGGAAAGAGACTGGTAGAGAGAGAGACAGAGGGAGAAACAGAGAGACGGAGGGAGAGAGAAAGAGACAGAGAGTGAGAGAGATGGATGGAGAGAGGCAGAGAGAGAGACGGAGAGAGACGGAGAAAGAGAGATGAGGAAAGAGAGAGGGAGAGAGACAGAGAGAGAGAGAGAGACAGGGAGAGGGAAAAACAGAGAGACGGAGGGAGAGAGAAAGAGACAGAGAGTGAGAGAGGCAGAGACAGACAGAGAGAGAGAGAGACGGATGGAGAGAGGCAGAGAGAGAGACGGAGAGAGACGGAGAAAGAGAGATGAGGAAAGAGAGAGGGAGAGAGACTGAAAGTTGAGAGACAGATGAGAGACAGAAGGAGATAAGAGACAGAGAGAGATGAGAGACAGAGAGGCAGAAGGAGGGAGGAAGAGGGAGGGAGGGAGAGAGGAGGAGGGAGGGCCAGGGGGAGAGAGAGAGACAGAGAAGCAGAGAGAGGCAGAGAGAGATAGGGAGGGAGAGGGAGAGAGAGAGGCAGATGGACAGATGCAGAGTGACACTGGGAGAGAGAGACAGAGGGAGAGAGATACAGAGGGAGGGAGAGACAGAAAGAGAGAGAGAGGCAGTGAGTGAGGGAAACGCAGATAGAGGGAGAGAGAGAGAGGTGCAGATAGAGGGAGAGAGGGAGAGAGAGATGCAGAGAGAGAGAGAGAGAGAGAGAGAGGTGCAGAGAGAGAGAGAGATGCAGAGAGAGAGAGAGAGAGAGGTGCAGATAGAGGGAGAGAGAGAGAGATGCAGAGAGAGAGGTGCAGAGAGAGAGAGGGAGAGAGAGAGAGAGAGGGAGAGAGAGAGAGAGAGGTGCAGATAGAGGGAGAGAGAGATGCAGATAGAGGGAGAGAGAGAGAGAGGTGCAGAGAGTGAGAGAGAGAGAGGTGCAGAGAGAGAGAGGGAGAGAGAGAGAGAGAGAGAGAGAGAGGGAGAGACAGAGGTGCAGATAGAGGGAGAGAGAGATGCAGATAGAGGGAGAGAGAGAGAGATGCAGAGAGAGAGGTGCAGAGAGAGAGAGGGAGAGAGAGAGAGAGAGGGAGAGAGAGAGAGAGAGAGAGAGAGACAGCGAGTGAGAGGAACGCAGATAGAGGGAGAGAGAGAGAGAGGTGCAGAGAGAGAGAGAGAGAGAGAGGTGTAGAGAGAGAGGGAGATGGCGACGAGGGAGCGAGATTACTCTGGCTGTCCCTCTTCACTGGACCGGGTTCGAGTCACTCAGTTCCCAATGGTGGGAGACTCAGAGCGAGTGAAAGGCTGTGGGCCATTGTGGTGGGAGGGAGGGGGGGAGTGTGGTGGGGGAGGTGGGTCACTAAGAGAAGAGGCAAGGGTTTTTTGGGGGGTCCCGCTGGATTGAAAGGGGAGGGTGGGACAAGGGTTGCTACCTCTGGACGTTGTGCAGTAGCCCCCGATGGAGGTGAGTCTGGATCGCAGACAGAGAGGAGGGAGAGAGAGAGGGAGAGGGAGAGAGAGGGAGAGAGAGAGAGGGAGAGAGAGGAGAGAGAGAGAGGGGAGAGAGAGAGGGAGAGAGAGAGGGGAGAGAGAGGGAGGGGGAGAGAGAGAGGGAGAGAGAGAGAGGGGAGAGAGAGAGGGGGAGAGAGAGGGAGAGAGAGGGAGAGAGAGGGAGGGAGAAAGAGAGAGAGAGGGAGAGAGAGAGAGAGAGAGGGGAGAGAGAGAGAGAGAGGGGAGAGAGAGAGAGGGAGAGAGAGGAGAGAGAGAGAGGGGAGAGAGAGGGAGAGAGAGAGGGGGAGAGAGAGGGAGAGAGAGAGGGGAGAGAGAGGGAGAGAGAGAGGAGAGAGAGGGGGAGAGAGAGGGAGAGAGAGAGGGGAGAGAGAGAGGGAGAGAGAGGGAGAGAGAGGGGGAGAGAGGGGGAGAGAGAGGGAGAGAGAGGGAGAGAGAGAGCTAGCCTGCGAAGCGACACTCAGTCAACTAGGGGAACAGTCGGGAGAGATCCCACAACCAGCAGGAAGATGGATGCAGCCAGGAGACGGAGTCTCAAACAAACCAGGACATAATCCCCTCAAACTGGGAGTGAGGGACTGAAACAGAGCAGGGCAGCACTCAACTGAATTGGCATTCCCAGCGCAGACGCTAATCCCCGAGCTGAGGAGAATACTTCATCCTTTACACCCCCAGAGCTTAGTCTAAATCTTTCCCCCCACCACCATCCCCTGCCCTGTCTCAATTTCACCTTCACTCCAGGGAAAGGAATTACATTCCTATCTCCATCCCATTCTCTCAGTTCCTTCGCCTCCGTCGCATCTGTTCTGATGATGCCACTTTCAAAAACAGTTCCTCTGACATGTCCTCCTTCTTCCTTAACCGAGATTTTCCACCCACGGTGGTTGACAGGGCCCTCAACCGTGTCCAGCCCATCTCCCGCGCATCCACCCTCACACCTTCTCCTCCCTCCCAGAAACATGATAGGGTCCCCCTTGTCCTCACTTATCACCCCACCAGCCTCCGCATTCAAAGGATCATCCTCTGCCATTTCCGCCAACTCCAGCATGATGCCACCACCAAACACATCTCCCTTCATCCCCCCTGGCGGCATTCCGTAGGGATCATTCCCTCCGGGACACACTGGTCCACTCCTCCATCACCCCCTACACCTCAACCCCCTCCCAAGGCACCTCCCCATGCCCACGCAGAAGATGCAACACCTGCCCCTTCACTTCCCCTCTCCTCACCGTCCAAGGGCCCAAACACTCCTTTCAAGTGAAGCAGCATTTCACTTGCACTTCCCTCAATTTAGTCTACTGCATTCGTTGCTCCCAATGCGGTTTCCTCTACATTGGAGAGACCAAACGCAGACTGGGTGACCGCTTTGCAGAACACCTTCGGTCTGTCCGCAAGCATTACCCAGACCTCCCTGTCGCTTGCCATTTTAACACTCCACCCTGCTCTCATGCCCACATGTCCGTCCTTGGCCTGCTGCATTGTTCCAGTGAAGCTCAACGCAAACTGGAGGAACAGCACCTCATCTTCCGACTAGGCACTTTACAGCCTTCCAGACTGAATATTGAGTTCAACAATTTTAGATCTTGAACTCTCTCCTCCATCCCCACCCCCTTTCCGTTTCTTCCCCCTCCTTTTTGTTTTTTCCAATAATTTATATAGATTTTTCTTTTCCCACCTATTTCTATTATGTTTAAATCTATACCTTTAATGCCCTGTCAGTCTTTCCACCCCACCCCCAATAGAGCTGAACCTTGAGTGTCCTGTCATCCATTCTTAATTAGCACATTCTTTTAGATAATATCACCACCTTCAACACCTCTTTGTTCCTTTTGTCTGTGACATCTTTTGATTATCTGCTCCTATCACTGCTTGCTTGTCCCTACAACCACCCCACCCTCAACTTCTCTCTCCCCCCGCCCCCCCCACCTTAGACAGCTTATATTTCACCCCTTTCCTATTTTTACTTAGTTCTGTTGAAGGGTCATGAGGACTCGAAACGTTAACTGATTTCTTCTCCACCGATGCTGCCAGACCTGCTGAGTTTTTCCAGGTATTTCTGTTTTTGTAAAGGAATCACATTCCCAGGTTTGGGATGACTGAATGCACGTACTGGATATTTCAATCCTCCTCCGACAGTGCAGCGCTCCCTCAGCACTGACCCTCCGACAGTGCGGCGCTCCCTCAGCACTGACCCTCCGACAGTGCGGAGCTCCCTCAGCACTGACCCTCCCACAGTGCGGAGCTCCCTCAGCACTGACCCTCCGACAGTGCGGAGCTCCCTCAGCACTGACCCTCCGACAGTGCGGAGCTCCCTCAGCACTGACCCTCCCACAGTGCGGCGCTCCCTCAGCACTGACCCTCCGACAGTGCGGAGCTCCCTCAGCACTGACCCTCCGACAGCGCGGCGCTCCCTCAGCACTGACCCTCCGACAGCGCGGCGCTCCCTCAGCACTGACCCTCCGACAGTGCGGCGCTCCCTCAGTACTGACCCTCTGACAGTGCGGCGCTCCCTCAGCACTGACCCTCCGACAGTGCGGCGCTCCCTCAGTACTGCATTATAATGCCGGGCCAGATAATTGGGCTCTGGTCTTGGGGTAAGAGCTCGAATACATGACCCTCAGCACCCAGCCAGGGGGTGTATCGATGCGGGAATGATTGTGTAAAGGATTCAGGCGCTGCTGTAACCTCCCCTCTAGTTGCAATGGCTCTCGGGTAGCAATCGCCAATCAAACAGGTCAAATTCCTTCAATATCTACAGCCAGTATTGGCCTTCACTGCATTATGGAAGGAGCTGCATTTAATTCTCTCCCATTTCCTCTATCCAGCTTCCGGTTTTGAGAAAACGAGGGCTTATTTCAATGATTTTTGCTTTTAGACCACTGGGGCCTGTCTGATTACAATTTCACATTTTCACAAGAACACTGCATCCTTCTCTCTGTATGGAGAATAGACAACCACACAGAATAAATCTCCCTCTACACCGTCCCCATCAAACACTCCCAGGACAGGTACAGCACGGGGTTAGATACAGAGTAAAGCTCCCTCTACACCGTCCCCATCAAACACTCCCAGGACAGGTACAGCACGGGGTTAGATACAGAGTAAAGCTCCCTCTACACTGTCCCCATCAAATACTCCCAGGACAGGTACAGCACGGGGTTAGATACAGAGTAAAGCTCCCCCTACACCGTCCCCATCAAACACTCCCAGGGCAGGTACAGCATGGGGTTAGATACAGAGTAAAGCTCCCTCTACACCGTCCCCATCAAACACTCCCAGGGCAGGTACAGCACAGGGTTAGATATAGAGTAAAGCTCCCTCTACACCGTCCCCATCAAACACTCCCAGGACAGGTACAGCACGGGGTTAGATATAGAGTAAAGCTCCCTCTACACTGTCCCCATCAAACACTCCCAGGACAGGTACAGCACAGGGTTAGATACAGGGTATAGCTCCCTCTACACCGTCCCCATCAAACACTCCCAGGACAGGTACAGCACAGGGTTAGATACAGAGTAAAGCTCCCTCTACACCGTCCCCATCAAACACTCCCAGGACAGGTACAGCACGGGGTTAGATTCAGAGTAAAGCTCCCTCTACACCGTCCCCATCAAACACTCCCAGGACAGGTACAGCACGGGGTTAGATACAGAGTAAAGCTCCCTCTATACCGTCCCCATCAAACACTCCCAGGGCAGTTACAGCACGGGGTTAGATACAGAGTAAAGCTCCCTCTACACCGTCCCCATCAAACACTCCCAGGACAGGTACAGCACGGGGTTAGATACAGAGTAAAGCTCCCTCTACACCGTCCCCATCAAACACTCCCAGAACAGGTACAGCACGGGGTTAGATACAGAGTAAAGCTCCCTCTACACCGTCCCCATCAAACACTCCCAGGGACAGGTACAGCACGGGGTTAGATACAGAGTAAAGCTCCCTCTACACTGTCCCTATCAAACACTCCCAGGACAGGTACAGCACGGGGTTAGATACAGAGTAAAGCTCCCTCTACACCGTCCCCATCAAACACTCCCAGGACAGGTACAGCACGGGGTTAGATACAGAGTTAATTTGGGGGTGGGGTTGTTGCTTTCAGTTCAGGCCTCTCCTGTTACCCTCAGTGCCTCTCCCATTACCTGCTGGACTGGGGGTGTGTGGCGTTGCCGCACGCCTTGCGTCACCACGTGTTAAGTGGCAACGTCGAGAGGGAGGAATGCGTTTGCCGCGATGCCACTGCAGCCGAATAGCCCATATTGAATGGTGATGGGTTCGGGGCAGCCAGCGCCCTGCGCTCCCGCGGGAGTGAACCCCCCTCCTCTGTCCGGGGAGGAGGGGGCCGCTGAGTGGGGGTACAAGGTGATCTGTTCTCACACCAGCGTCTTGGTGCTGATGGAGTGCCCTGGGCCTGATTCCTGTGGAAGAGGCTTCAATCTTGAGCCTTCTGCTTTTTTCGAGAGCTTCCCTCGCTATGCCAGGCACCCGAAGGGTTAACTGCTCCTGACCTCCAGACTTCACTGTCTCCCCTTCTCTCTCTCTCGCCTTCATTGGCCTTGAACTGGCTGTGTCTCTGCCTTTTGTTCCTGTCTAAGTTCCTTGTGTTCATCTTGCTCTGTGACTTTATCAGTTGCCTTCTGTCTCCGAAGCACTCTCCCCCTCTGTCTCTCACTAACCATCACTCAGTCTGCCTTTCGCAGACTTCATGGCGATTTCTCTCTCTGTCTCTCTGCCCATCTCACTTTCTCTCTCTCTCTCTCTCTGCCCGTTATCCTTCTGTGAATGCGTTTCCTGAATATCTATCTCCAACTCTCTGTCTCTGGATATCTCAGTCCAACTTGTGTGTGTGTGTCTCCGTCAGCGTTTTTTGTGTATCTCTGTCACTGTTTGTGTGTGTGGTGTCTGTCTGTAAGGGTCTCTGTGTATGTGTCTCCCTGTTAGTGTCTCCAGATCCATTAGTGTTTCTGTGTGTACATCAGTCAGTGTTTGTGTGCATTTGTCTCAGTGTTTTTGTGTGTGTCAGTTTTACTGTGTATCTCTCAATGTTTGTGGATTTGTCTCTGTCAGTGTTTCTGTGTGTTTGTCTCAGTGTTTGTGTATGTGTCTGTCATTATTTGTGTCTCTGTCACTGTTTCTGTGTGTTTGTCTCAGTGTTTGTGTTTGTGTGTCAGTTTTATTGTGTATCTCTCAATGTTTATCTGTGTGTTTCTGTCAGTGTTTCTGTGTCTGTGTCAGTTTTATTGTGTATCTCTCAATGTTTATCTGTGTGTTTCTGTCAGTGTTTCTGTGTCTGTGTCAGTTTTACTGTGTATCTCTCAATGTTTATCTGTGTGTTTCTGTCAGTGTTTCTGTGTCTGTGTCAGTTTTACTGTGTATCTCTCAATGTTTGTGCGTTTGTCTCTGTCAGTGTTTCTGTGTTTGTCTCTGTGTGTGTGTCAGTTTTATTGTGTATCTCTGTGTTTATCTGTGTGTCTCTGTCAGTGTTTCTGTGTCTGTCTCTGTGTTTGTGTCAGTTTTACTGTGTATCTCTCAATGTTTGTGCGTTTGTCTTTGTCAGTGTTTCTGTGTTTGTGTGTGTATCTCTGTCAGTGTTTGTGTGTTTGTCTCTGTGTTTGTGTGTGTATCTCTGTCAGTGTTTCTGTGTTTGTGTGTGTATCTCTGTCAGTGTCTCTGTGTTTGTGTGTGTATCTCTGTCAGTGTTTCTGTGTTTGTCTCTGTGTTTGTGTGTCAGTTTTCCTGTATATATCTCTCAATGTTTTTGTGTGTGTGTGTCATTATTTGTGTCTGTCAGTGTTTCTGTGTCTGTCTCTGTCAGTGTTTCTGTGTGTTTTTGTCTGTGTGTGTGTCTATAGTGTTTCTGTGTTTTTGTCTCTGCGTTTGTGTGTCAGTTTTACTGTGTATCTCTAAGTTTGTGTGCGTGTCTGTCAGTGTTTCTGTGTGTTTGTCTCTGTGTTTGTGTGTGTATCTCTGTCAGTGTTTCTGTGTTTGTCTCTGTGTTTGTGTCAGTTTTACTGTGTATCTCTCAATGTTTGTTTGTGTGTCTCTGTAAATGTTTCTGTGTTTGTCTCTGTGTTTGTGTGTCAGTTTTCCTGTATATATCTCTCAATGTTTTTGTATGTGTCTGCCATTATTTCTGTGTGTCTGTCAGTGTGTCCGTCAGTGTTTCTGTGTCTGTCTGTCAGTATTTGTGTGTTTCTGTCAGTCTTTCTGCGTCTGTCCGTGTTTCTGCCTGTGTGTCTGTGTGTGTGTGTCTGCCTGTTTGCGTCTGTACTCTCTCCCCTCCACTGCTCCAAGTGAACACAACGAGGTCAGAAATCACACTTGCTTCCAATTTAATCGCAAAGAACTCAAAAAAAAAACCAAAGCCGTCAGAGACTGAACAGAGCGAGAGAGAGAGAGAGAGAGAGAGAGGAGACGGGGATCCAAGCAAAGAACCTCCTCGGACGGAGGAAAAGAGGGACACTACGGGCTTCAGGCAATGCACCCCCCACCCCCGCCGCCAAACCCCCGACACTCGAACAGCGCGCTCGCTGAGAGTTTCACGAGCGCTGAATGAGCAGAACCTCGCAGAATTGTCATCAGGTCGATGGGAGGCAAGCTCCCTCACTGCCCAGACCTACTTCCACCGCTCCCTCGGGGTAGTGGGGGACTCTTCTATAAAAAAACAACCTGAAATTTTTAATGGCTCTCGAGCGGGTCAGGTCAACAGCTCGAGAACCCATCATCTGAGCAGACGAGCTGATGTTTCAACAAGAGGAGAAACTCACAGGAGACCCTGCCCGCTGGACTTTGTTCCTAGGAAGAATGCTTGACCGAACATTTGTCCTAAGTGGCTTAATTGCCCGGCACTCTGTCCAGTTCACTCCCCCCGATTAGATTTCACAGGGGGCTTAATCCCCTCAGGCTCCATCTTCTCCACCACCCCCCCCTCCCCACACCCACCACCCGATCTCGTACCTGGAAACACCGAGAAATTGTCCTTTTTCCAAACTCAAGACGCAGGATGAGCCTCCGAGTGTGTCTCAGAGCTCGAGTGTGTCTCAGAGCAGCCCGTTAGCCGATCGGAGGATGCACATTATGGACCACAGACGAGAGAGGGAGAGCGAGAGAGGGAGAGAGAGAGAGAGAGAGTCGGTGGTTGAGAGATGGAGTGAGTGAGAGAGAGAAAGAAGAAAGCAGGATGTGCAGCACACTCTCACTTAAAAGAGGGACAGGTATCTGAGCACCGGTTCCAAAACAGTGCTCGGGCAATGGCCCAGGAGTTCTTGAGTGATGGGCTGACTCGGTGTGGGGCCCACCATTCCGGATTTAAAAGGGAAATGCCCATCAAGTTGGCGGCTGCCATCTTAGAGAAAGGCTGGAAGGGGGGCAGTCGGGGACGGGCTGGTGGGGGTGCTGACAGCCCACAGACCACCGGGGGGGGGTGGTGCCGGTGTGTAGGAGGGGCACAGAGTTCACCTCCACAGCCTTGGTCAACTTGGCTGATCACAGCTGAGGGGGGTGGGGGGGGTTGGAGGCAAGAGGCTACATTTGGCCTCAGTGCCCTGGGTTAGGGAAGGGGGAAGTTGAGGGGGTGGGTGGGGGGAAAGCAGCCAGTATTCCAGCTCCTGGTCACCAACCATAAACTCCAGGCAAGCAGGGAGGGAGGGAGGGCCGAGGGCGTGATGTCAGGGTCAGGCATAGTGGTGATGGCCACCACAGTTGAATAGTACAAGCACACTCACTGAAACGACGCATTCATGAGGAACAGACCCACCAGGCAAAGGCTTCTCATGCCATCTTTGCACTGCCTATATTTTGACAATGTAGAGGGAGCTTTACCCTGTATCTAACCCCGTGCTGTACCTGTCCTGGGAGTGTTTGATGGGGACAGTGTAGAGGGAGCTTTACTCTGTATCTAACCCCGTGCTGTACCTGTCCTGGGAGTGTTTGATGGGGACGGTGTAGAGGGAGCTTTACTCTGTATCTAACCCCGTGCTGTACCTGTCCTGGGAGTGTTTGATGGGGACGGTGTAGAGGGAGCTTTACCCTGTATCTAACCCCGTGCTGTACCTGTCCTGGGAGTGTTTGATGGGGACGGTGTAGAGGGAGCTTTACTCTGTATCTAACCCCGTGCTGTACCTGTCCTGGGAGTGTTTGATGGGGACGGTGTAGAGGGAGCTTTACTCTGTATCTAACCCCGTGCTGTACCTGTCCTGGGAGTGTTTGATGGGGACGGTGTAGAGGGAGCTTTACTCTGTATCTAACCCCGTGCTGTACCTGTCCTGGGAGTGTTTGATGGGGACGGTGTAGAAAGAGCTTTACTCTGTATCTAACCCCGTGCTGTCCCTGCCCTGGGAGTGTTTGATGGGGACGGTGTAGGGGGAGCTTTACTCTGTATCTAACCCCGTGCTGTACCTGTCCTGGGAGTGTTTGATGGGGACGGTGTAGAGGGAGCTTTACTCTGTATCTAACCCCGTGCTGTACCTGCCCTGGGAGGGTTTGATGGGGACGGTGTAGAGGGAGCTTTACTCTGTATCTAACCCCGTGCTGTACCTGTCCTGGGAGTGTTTGATGGGGACGGTGTAGAGGGAGCTTTACTCTGTATCTAACCCCGTGCTGTCCCTGCCCTGGGAGTGTTTGATGGGGACGGTGTAGGGGGAGCTTTACTCTGTATCTAACCCCGTGCTGTACCTGCCCTGGGAGGGTTTGATGGGGACGGTGTAGAGGGAGCTTTACTCTGTATCTAACCCCGTGCTGTCCCTGCCCTGGGAGTGTTGGATGGGGGACAGTGTAGGGGGAGCTTTACTCTGTATCTAACCCCGTGCTGTACCTGTCCTGGGAGTGTTTGATGGGGACGTTGTAGAGGGTGTTTGATGGAGAGTGTTTGATGGGGACGGTGCGGAGGGTGTTTGATGGGGACGGTGTGGAGGGTGTTTGATGGGGATGTTGTACAATTACAGAATCGTTACAGGGCAGTTGGAATCCATTCAGCATCGTGTCTGCATCGGGTCTCCGAATGATCTCACTCCCCCAGCCTTCACCCCGTCACCCTGCACATTCTTCCTTTCCAGATAATGATCCAATTCCCCTTTGGAAAGCCTTGATCGACCCTGCCTCTCCCACACACTCTCAGGCAGCGCGTCCCAGATCCTAACCACTCGCTGCGTGAGAAAGTTTCTCCTCAGGTCTCCGTCGCTTCTTTTGCCGATCGTCTTAAACCCGCGTCCCTCTGGTTCTCGATCCTTCTGCCAATGGGAACAGATTCTCCCTGTCCACTCTGTCCCAGACCCCTTCTTAAAGCCTTCACGTCCTTCCTAAAGTGCGGTGCCCAGAACTGGACACAATACTCCAGTTGAGGCTGAACTAGTATTTTATACAAATTTGACATTGCTCTTGCACTCTATGCCCCTATTAATAAAGCCCAGGATACTGTCTGCTTTATCACCTGCTCTCTCAACCTGTCCTGTCATCTTCAATGATTGATGCACATATTCACCAAGGTCCCTCTGCTCCTGCACACCCTTTAGAATTGTACCTATTTTATATTGTCTCTCCGCGTTCTCCCTATCGAGAGGAATCACCTCATACTTCTTCCCATTGAACTTCATCTGCCACTTGTCTGCCCATTTCCCCCAACTTGTCTAAGTTCTTTTGAAGTTCTACACTGCCCTCCTCACAGTTCACAAGGC
>NW_027600520.1:0-13749 GCF_964194155.1 Cetorhinus maximus | reverse complement strand
GGGGTATCCTGCGGCTCGTCGAGGTAGAATTTCAGGCTGGGGGTCGGGGTCCTCCGTTTGGCAAGACCGGCCAGAGCCGGGACCCTAAGAGTCCGGAACTGAGCCTCCTCAGCAACAAGCAGGCCTTAGCTTCCCTTGGAGAAGGGGCAATCTGCTGGGCTGGGCTTCGCAGGACATGGGGACATTTAGGGGCTGCCAACTCTCTAGGCTGGAGGCAGGGGAGACCAGCAGGAGTGCGGCCCACCGGTTGGCATCCCCCCTAACCAAGGTGGCTCCTGGCACTGAAACGCTGTAAATCGGTCATCACTTGACAGCTTTAGAGAAGATCATGCAAATCAGGGGCAGGAGTTAGGCCACTCGGCCCCTCGAGCCTGCTCCTCCAGTCAATAAGACCATGGCCGATCCGATTCTGGCCCTCGATAACCTTTGACCCCCTTCGTTAGTCGAGAATCTATCTACCTCGGCCTTGAATATATTCACTGACCCGGCATCCACCGCTCTCTGTGGCGGGGGGGAGAATTCCTCAGACTGACCACCCTCTGAGAGGAGAAATTCCTCCTCATCCCCGTCTTAAGTGGGAGACTCCCTAATCTTTAAACTGTGACCCCCTCGTTCTAGATTCTCCCACAAGGGGAGACGTCCTCTCCACATCCACCCTGTCAAACCCCCCTCAGAATCTCATAAGATCACCCCTCAGTCTCTTAAACCCCAACAGGTACAGGCCCAGCCTAGGAACATAGGACTTAGGAGCAGAAGGAGGCCATTCAGCCCTTTGAGCCTGCTCCATCATTCAATAAGATCATGGCTGATCTGGTTATGTCTCAACTCTACTGCGCCCCATAACCCTCGACTCCCTTGTCAATCGAAAATCTGTCTAACTCGGCTTTGAATATATTCAATGACCTGCAGCCTCCACTGCTCTCCGGGGAAGAGAACTCCACAAACTAATGAGCCTCTCAGAGAAAATTTCTCCTCACCTCCGTCTTAAACGGTAGACCTCTTATTCTTAAACTCTGTCCCCTGGTTCTAGTCTCTCCCACAAGTGGATACATCCTCCCCGTGTCCACCCTCTCAAATCCCCTCAGGATCTTATATGTTTCAATAAGATCACCTCCCATTCTTCTAAACTCCAATGGGTACAGGCCCAACCCGCTCAACCCTTCCTCATAAGACAAACCCCCTTCCTCCCAGGAAAGAGTCAAGTGAGCCGACTCTGAGTTGCTTCTAATGCAAATTTTCAAATAAGGAGACCAAAACTGTACACGGTGCTCCAGATGTGGTCTCACCAAGGCCCTGTACAGCTGCAGCGAAACTTCCCCCTCTTTTATATCCCACCCCCCCTCCCCCCTCTCAATAAACACCAACATCCCACTCGCCTTCCTGACCACTCGCTGTGCCTGCATAGTAACTTCATGCAACTCATGTACCGGGACACCCAGATCCCTACGCCAAGTGTGTCCAACCTTCCCTTGTAAAACAACTACCCACCCACATCCCAGGTATCAGTCGAGTGAGCGGGGATGGGGGGGGCGAGAAAAAGGAGGTGGGGCATGTTTGAAAACCAGATGAAAATTGCACGATTGGAAGGCTTGGGGCCTGGCACAAAAAGGCCTCAAGTGAAGCCTGGACATTTCCAAATGTGAAGGGTGGTGGTGGTGGTGGGAGGAGGAGGGGTGAAGTCAGGATTTGACAATTGAGGGCTGAGCCTTGGCATCTCAAGGGGGCAATTAGGGACGGGCAATCAATTCTGGCCCAGCCAGCGACGCCCGCGCCCCATAAATGGATTTTTAAAACAATCTCGGCCTACCAGCCTGGCGTGAGATCCTGTCTAAATGACTAACTCCTTCTAATCTTTTGTTTTGAAGCCGTGAAGTTTGGGCGCATGTCAAAGAAGCAGAGAGACAGCCTCCACGCTGAGGTACAGAAGCACCGGATGCAGCAGCAGCAGCCAGGCAAGGCCGAGGCTGCGGTTCAGGCCTACGCCCCCGCTGCCTCCGCCCAGGGACCGGCCAAGCCCGCCCAGGACCCCTTCCCCGCCTGGCACAGCCCCGGCGCAGGCAAGCCGGGGCTCGGGGGTCAGGGCTACGGCCCCGGGGAAGCGGGCTCCTCCCCGGGTCAGCAGGGGCTACAGCCGAGCGACGTGAAGCACCGTCCCCTCGCCCCCAACCCGGGGTCCGGGGACTTCATCCTGCGGCCCGGCTTCGCCCGGCTCCACGGCTCAGCACCGCCCTCCGGCACACAGCTCGGTGAGTAACTCGCCGCGGGATCCGATGGCACGCCCCCCCTCCACCCCACCACCGAAAATCCCCCCACTATCAACGTCCTGGGGGTTACCATTGACCAGAAACTGAACTGGATCAGCCATATAAATACTGTGGCTACAAGAGCAGGTCAGAGGCTGGGAATTCTGCGGAGAGTAACTCACCTCCTGACTCCCCAAAGCCTGTCCACCATCTACAAGGCACAAGTCAGGAGTGTGATGGAATACTCCCCACTTGCCTGGATGAGTGCAGCTCCCACAACACTCAAGAAGCTCAACACCATCCAGGACAAAGCAGCCCCGCTTGATCGGCAACACATCCACAAACATTCACTCCCTCCACCACCGACGCACAGTAGCAGCAGTGTGTGTACCATCTACAAGATGCACTGCAGCAACTCACCAAGGCTCCTTCGACAGCACCTTCCAAACCCACGACCTCTACCACCTAGAAGGACAAGGGCAGCAGACACATGGGGAACACCACCACCTGGAAGTTCCCCTCCGAGCCACTCACCACCCTGACTTGGAAATATATCGGCCGTTCCTTCACTGTCGCTGCGTCAAAATCCTGGAACTCCCTCCCTAACAGCACGGTGGGTGTACCTACACCACAGGGACTGCAGCGGCTCAAGAAGGCAGCTCACACACCACCTTCTCAAGGGGGCAATTAGGGATGGGTAATAAATGCTGGGCCCGGCCAGGGATGCCCACGTCCCGTGAAAGAATAAAACCCACTACTCCCCAGCTGGCCCTGTGACCTGTCTCATGCCAAGTCCCATCCCCCTACACCCCTGAGCTCACTGACCGACATGACCTCCTGGACCAGCAGTGACTGTAAGGGAACAATCAGAAAGAGAGAGAGAGAGACAAAAGAAAGAGAGAGAGAGATAGATAGCGAGAAAGAGTGAGAGAATGATCATGGAATAGAATCATAGATTAGTGCTGAACAGAAGGAGGCCATTTGGCCCATCAGGTCCGTGCAGATTCTTTCCCAGTGGCTTGAAATCGTTTACAATTATTTATCCAATTCCCTTTTGAAAATTACGATGGAATTTCCTTCTGCTGTCCCTCTGTGGCTGCAGAGTCCCGATCTGAACCGTGTAATAGCCTCCATTTTAAACTACTTATTAACGTTTTCAAATCCCACCTTGTCCCATCCCTATCTCAGTAACCTCCTCCAGCCCCTACACCCCTCCCTATCTCTGTAACCTCCTCCAGCCCCTACACCCCTCCCTATCTCTGTAACCTCCTCCAGCCCCCTACACCCCTCCCTATCTCCGTAACCTCCATCAGCCACTACGTCTCTCCCTATATCTGTAACCTCCTCTGGCTCCTACACCCCTCCCTATCACTGTAACCTCCTCCAGCCCCTACACCCTTCCATATCTCTGTAACCTCCTCCAGCCCCTACAACCCTCCCTATCTCTGTAACCTCCTCCAGCCCCTACACCCCTCCCTATCTCAGTAACCTCCTCCAGCCCCTACACCCCTCCCTATCTCTGTAACCTCCTCCAGCCCCTACACCCCTCCCTATCTCTGTAACCTCCTCCAGCCCCTACACCCCTCCCTATCTCTGTAACCTCCTCCAGCGCCCTACACCCCTCCCTATCTCTGTAACCTCCTCCAGCCCCTACGCCCCTCCCTATCTCTGTAACCTCCTCCAACCCCTACACCCCTCCCTATCTCTGTAACCTCCTCCAGCCCCTACACCCCTCCCTATCTCTGTAACCTCCTCCAGCCCCTACACCCCTCCCTATCTCTGTAACCTCCTCCAGCCCCTGCACCCCTCCCTATCTCTGTAACCTCCTCCAGCCCCTACACCCCTCCCTATCTCTGTAACCTCCTCCAGCCCCTACACCCCTCCCTATCTCTGTAACCTCCTCCAGCCCTTACACCCCTCCCTATCTCTGTAACCCCCTCCAGCCCCTACACCCCTCCCTATCTCTGTAACCTCCTCCGGCCCCTACACCTCTCCCCATCTCTGTAACCTCCTCCAGTCCCTACACCCCCCCCTATCTCTGTAACCTCCATCAGCCACTACGTCTCTCCCTATATCTGTAACCTCCTCTGGCTCCTACACCCCTCCCTATTTCTGTAACCTCCTCCAGCCCCTAAACCCCTCCCTATCTCTGTAACCTCCTCCAGCCCCTACACCCCTCCCCATCTCTGTAACCTCCTCCAGTCCCTACACCCCTCCCTATCTCTGTAACCTCCATCAGCCCCTACACCCCTCCCTGTCTCTGTAACCTCCTCCAGTCCCTACACCCCTCCCTATCTCTGTAACCTACATCAGCCCCTACACCCCTCCCTGTCTCTGTAACCTCCATCAGCCACTACACCCCTCCCTATCTCTGTTACCTCCTCCAGCCCCTACACCCCTCCCTATCTCTGTAACCTCCTCCAGCCCCTACACCCCTCCCTATCTCTGTTACCTCCTCCAGCCCCTACAAACCCCCGAGTTCTCTGCACTCCTCCAATTCTGGCATCTTGCGCATCCCCCGATTTCAATGCAAAAATGAATGTTTGAAATTTGAGATCTTGCTGGACCAGGAGCCAGTGTAGGGCAGAGCTGGACCAGGAGCCAGTGTAGGACAGAGCTGGACCAGGAGCCAGTGTAGGACAGAGCTGGACCAGGAGCCAGTGTAGGACAGAGCTGGACCAGGAGCCAGTGTAGGACAGAGCTGGACCAGGAGCCAGTGTAGGACAGAGCTGGACCAGGAGCCAGTGTAGGACAGAACTGGACCAGGAGCCAGTGTAGGACAGAGCTGGACCAGGAGCCAGTGAAGGACAGAACTGGACCAGGAGCCAGTGTAGGACAGAACTGGACCAGGAGCCAGTGTAGGACAGAACTGGACCAGGAGCCAGTGTAGGACAGAGCTGGACCAGGAGCCAGTGTAGGACAGAACTGGACCAGGAGCCAGTGTAGGACAGAGCTGGACCAGGAGCCAGTGTAGGACAGAACTGGACCAGGAGCCAGTGTAGGACAGAGCTGGACCAGGAGCCAGTGTAGGACAGAGCTGGACCAGGAGCCAGTGTAGGACAGAGCTGGACCAGGAGCCAGTGTGGGACAGAGCTGGACCAGGAGCCAGTGTAGGACAGTGAGGACAGAGACGAACAGGTGAATCATTGTTCACATCTGCAATATGATGGGTGCCATCTTTCAGGATGAGACGTTAGCCTGAACCCTTCTCTGCCCGCTCGGTGATATAAAAAATACCCCGGTCGCTATTGGCAGAAGAGCAGGGGGGAGATCTCCCCAGTGTCTGGGATGATCTGGGTCATTATCACATTGCTGTCATGATTTTGTGTGTGTGTGTGTGTGTGTGTGTTTCTGACTGTGTTTCTTTGGGTATATCTGTATGTTTCCGACTGTGTGCATGTGTCTGTGTGTGAGTGTTTCTGACTGTGTGTGTTTCTGACTGTGTTTCTTTGGGTATATCTGTATGTTTCCGACTGTGTGCATGTGGCTGTGTGTGTGTGTGTGTGTGTGTGTGTGTGTGTACGAGTATGTGTTTCTGACTGTGTATGCATCTGACTGTGTTTCTTTGCGTATATCTGTACGTGTTTGTCTGTGTGTGTCTGTGACATGCCTGTGAACGTATGTGGATCTGTGTGTGTGTCTATACATGTGTGTATCTGTACGTGTGAGCATAAAAGATAGGAACAGGAATAGACCATTCAGCCCCTCAAGCCTGCTCCGCCATTTCAAATGATCATGGCTGATCTAGCTCAGCTCCACTTTCCTGCCCACTCCCTATACCCCTTAATTTCTTGGACCAAAAATGTGTCTATGTCTATCTGTGTGACGTCTGTCTCTGTCTGTGTGTGACAGTCTGTGTTATCTGTGTGTGACAGTCTGTCTCTGTCTGTGTGTGACAGTCTGTGTCTGTCTGTGAGTGACAGTCTGTGTTATCTGTGAGCGACAGTCTGTGTCTGTCTGCGTGTGACAGTCTGTGTTATCTGTGAGCGACAGTCTGTGTCTGTCTGTGCATGACAGTCTTAGTTATCTGTGAGTGACAGTCTGTGTCTGTCTGTGAGTGACAGTCTGTGTTTGTCGGTGAGTGACAGTCTGTGTCTGTCTGTGTGACAGTCTGTGTCGCCTGTGAGCGACAGTCTGTGCCGCCTGTGAGTGACAGTCTGTGTCTTTCTGCATTCTTCAAGTTCCACCTTAACCGTGAGATATTCAGTACTGAGACGAGTACTGTGCAGGGTTGGGTGGTCAAGGGTGGGGGCTAACAGTGGCCATGTAAAGGGTCAGACTCAGACTGACCACACACTGCAGTTCATCCTCCTAGTTTGTGGGGAGGGATGTGTCACCTGACTGAGGTGAGGTGGGTTGGGGGCGGTCTGAGGGGGAGCGACATCGCGCGTCTGGTGTCTGCCTGGGGAATCGAGTGATTAACCTGATACATTGGACTTTCATCCTCCCCCCACCCCACAGACCACGTGATACAGAACATTGTGAAGTCACATCGGGAGACATGCCAATTCCTACCCGAGCAGCTCCAGACCCTGCGCTGGAAAATATTCTCACAGACCGAGGTTGAAGCCTACCAGAGGAAGGTTAGAAAACCATAGATATCACCGGGGTTAGGCCGCTCTTAAGGATAAGCACAGGAACAGGCCATTCGGCCCCTCTGCTCCGTGCTGGTGTTTCTGCTCCACACCCGCCTCCTCCCACCCTCCCTCTTCATCTCCCCCCATCCCCATACCCTTCTATTCCTTTCTCCCTCGTGTGTTTATCCAGCTTCCACCCCCTTCAATCCATCTCCGCGATTCACCTCGTCCACTCTCCGTGGGAGCGAGACCCACATTCTCCCCACTCGCTGTGGGAGCGAGTCCCACATTCTCCCCGCTCCCTGTGGGAGCGAGTCCCACATTCTCCCCGCTCCCCGTGGGAGCGAGTCCCACATTCTCCCCACTCCCCGTGGGAGCGAGTCCCACATTCTCCCCACTCCCCGTGGGAGCGAGTCCCACATTCTCCCCGCTCCCCGTGGGAGCGAGTCCCACATTCCCCCCACTCCCCGTGGGAGCGAGTCCCACATTCTCCCTGCTCTCTGGATAAAGAAGTTTCTCCTGAATTCCCCATCGGATTTATTAGTGACCGTCTCATATTGATGCCCACTCCCCCTTAGTTCTGGTCTCATCCCCCAGAAGGGGAAACATCTTCCCTACATCGACCCTATCGAAACCCATTCAGGATTTTAAAGACCTCGATCAGTTCACCCCCCCTCAGCCTCCTCTTTTCTAGCGGAGAGCTCCAGTCTGTTCAATCTTCCCTTATAGTTACAAACTCTCAGTTCTGGTATCGTCCTTTTTTTGCACCTTCTCCGGGGTCCCTAAATCCTTTCCATAACACAGAGACCGGAACTGTTCACGGTCACTCCGAGTGTGGCCTAACCAATGCTCGACACGCCTTTAACCCCACTTCTCCGCTTTTCAATTCTACCCCTCTCGAAATGAATCCCAGTGTTTCAAAAAGAGAATTGGATAATTATTGGAAGGGCAAAAAGGCAGCGAAGTAGGACTAGGCGAGTTGCTCGTGTAGTGAGCCAGCATGGATACGATGGGCTAAATGGCCCTGCATTTTTTTCTTTCTCTCCCAATAATTATCCAATTCCCTTTTGAGAGGCGCGATTGGATGAGCCGTGGGGAGAGTGATGGGGAACTAAAGCTCCCCGTGCTCTCAGGTAAATCGAAAAGTGCTCAAGGGGCTTGAACATGTTCCTTTTGTTTGCAGAGGATGGGTCCCTGTGTACGAATGTATGTCACTTCCATCAAGCGTAACTGAGCCATATACGAACTTGACTGATCATCTCTCATTGGCTGTTAGTGTAGCTACTAGAGTTGACTTGCCAACCCATCGGCACCCTTTTCTCCTCTAGTATAAATTGTTGTGATGGCGCGAAATTTGGCATTCTTGCATTTGTCCTGGTGAGTGCAAGAAGGAAAGGTTTGGCGACATGCCTCTCTTTTCAGGCACAATCGAGTCTCTTTTGTAGTTTGTCACACTTCCTCAGCATTGAAATTCGTGGGCTATCAAACGTCGGAGGTTACACAGTGGCGCCCAGATCCAACCGGCCTGTCTCCCACACCCTAGGTGGCAGAATATAGACATTCCCTGCCCAGCCCGCCCAAAATCGATGGGATCTCCTGCAAAAAGACCTGTCACCCATCTACCGTCCCCTTCCTGGAACTAATAACCCTCCACTTCCCCCATCTCAGTGCCCCGCCCCTGCGGTTTTAAAGGGAAGTCTATCGCATCCTTTACCAAACCCGGCCCTAGTTTTCTGTCCTCCTCCCTCACGCTGGGAATGCTCCGACTGAAAAAAAACTGTTCCCGGGTTCCTGTTGACCACCCCCATGGCAATGTGCCCTCTTGCCCCTCAAAGCCCCTATTTACGACTTTTAACCGAGGAAAACAAAAGCCGTGGAAAGGGGGTGGGAGGGACCAGGGGTGAGGGACTGCAGTTCATGTGGGCGAGACTGGGAGAAGCTGGGACTGTTCTCCTTAGAGCGGAGAAGGTTAAGGGGGAGGCCTAATCGAGTGAAGAACTAGAATTGTTAGAATGGATGAAGCACCAATGGAGGCCATTCAGCCCGTTGTACCTGTGCTAGCTCTAGGCACAGAGCGGCACATCTAGTCCTACTTGCCCACACTTTTTCTGTAGTTCTGCATTTGGTCCTTTCCAAGGAACTGCCCAATTCCCTTTCTGGATGCCTGGATGGACCCTGCCTCCTCCCCCACCCTCTCAGGCAGCTCATCGCAGATCCTTGCACGAACACCGGGTTCCCCTTCCGTCTCCGTCGCTTCTTTCGCCAACCCCCCCCCCCCCAACCTCGAGTCGGCGCCCTCTCTTGGTTCTCGATCCCTCCGCCAAGGGGAGCGGTTCCTCCCTGCCGGCTCCCGCCCCAAAACCCCCTCACGACCCCGATCCAATCCGACCCGCGTGGGGATCATTCCGGGCTCAAGTCCTTAACCGGTTCCCCCCCTGCCGCCGCCTCATCCTCCTCTCCCTCCACGAGGCCTTGCTTAGCTCTTTAAATTTGCGTTATCGCTCAATTCACTCTTCTCTTCCCACCTTCCTTCCCTTCCCACTTGCCCCGCCCCGACGCCAGTCCACGGAGGAGATGTGGCAAAAGTGCGCCCACAGCATCACCGACACCATCCAGTACGTGGTGGAGTTCGCCAAACGGATCGAGGGGTTCATGGAGCTGTGTCAGAATGACCAGATCGTGCTACTCAAAGCAGGTAAGAGCTGAGCTTAGCTACGAGCCTCTTAAACCCAGGGAGAGGCCGCGGGAGGGAGATTTACCCCCGAATGGGACCCGGGATGAGGGACTTCAGTCCGTGTGGGAGAGACTGGGAGAAGCTGGGATCGTTCTCCTCAGAGCGGAGAAGGTTAAGGGGGAGATTGAATCGAGGCGTTCGGAATCAGGAAGGGGTAAATAAGGAGAAACTGTTTCCACTGGGCAGGAGGGTCGGTAACCAGAGGGGGACACAGATTGAAGAGAATCGGGGAAAGAACCAGGGGGGGAGATGGGGAGAATTTGTTTTTTATTTACACAGCGAGTTGTTGTGATCTGGAAGGCGCTGCCTGAAAGGGCGGTGGAAGCAGATTCAATAGGAACTTTCAAAAGGGGGGGAATCGGATAAATATTCAAAGGGGAAACATTTGCAGGGGCTGTGGGGGGAAAGAGCAGGGAGGGGGGGGGCAGTGGGGACTAATTGGATAGACCTTTCAAAGGGCCAGCACTGGCTCGATGGGCTGAATGGCCTCCCCTGAGCTGAATGATTCTAACGGAATTCGCCAAGGTGCTTCACAGGAACGTTACCAAACAAAAATGCGGAGATATTAGGAGTAGGCGGAGAAAATAGGTAAATCTTAAAGGAGGAGAGACAGAGAGAGAGAGAGGGGTGGAGAGGTTTAGGGAGGGAATTCCAGAGCTCAGGGCCCCCCCCCAGGCAGCTGAAGGCACGGCCGCCAATGGTGGAGCGATGGGGAATCGGGGGAATGGGCAAGAGGCCGGGATTGGATTAAATATTTTAGTTGACTCCGGGATGGGGAAAGGGGGGTAATTATATTCCTGGGGGGAACCCAGCAGGTAGGGAGGGCCCCCTGACTCTGAGGCAAAGGCCACAGCCTCGCCGGGTCACTAACGTCTTGCTCTGCCTCTCTCCTGGTGTAGGCTCCCTGGAGGTGGTGCTTCTGCGAATGTGCCAAGCCTTTAATCCCGGCAACAACACAGTCTTCTTCGAGGGGAAGTACGCGGGGCCTGAGCTCTTCCACGCTCTAGGTAAGGAAAACCTCTCCCTCTCGGGTATCGATCCCAGCTTCCAGACTCCCACTGAATATTCCAGAGGGAGAGGGACTGGGATATTCCAGAGGGAGAGGGACTGGGATTCTGGAGCTTGGCTCAAACCGTACATCTCTCACCTCTCTCTGAACCTCTTCCTCTCTCTCTCTCTGTTTCTCGATTCTTTCTTTGGCTGCTCTGCTTTTCTCTCTTTCTCCAGCTCTCTCTCTCTCTCTCGCTGTCTTTCTCTCTGTCTTGCTCTCTCTCTCTCTCGTTGTCTTTCTGTCTTGCTCTCTCTCTTTCTCTCTCTCTCTCTCGTTGTCTTTCTCTGTCTTGCTCTCTCTCTCTCTGTCTTTCTCTGTCTTGCTCTCTCTCTCTCTCGTTGTCTTTCTCTGTCTTGCTTTTTCTCTCTCTCTCGTTGTCTTTCTCTGTCTTGCTCTTTCTCTCTCTCTCGTTGTCTTTCTCTGTCTTGCTCTCTCTCCTTCTCTCTCTCTCTCGCTGTATTTCTCTCTGTCTTGCTCTCTCTCTGTCTTGCTCTCTCTCTCTCTCTCACCCTCTCGCTGTCTTTCACTCTGTCTTGCACCCTCAGTCTCTCACTGTCTCCATATTATTCTGTCTCTCTCCATCTCTCTCTTCTCCCTATCTCCCTGTCTCCTTCTCTCTCTGCCTCTCTCACTCCCTAACTCTGTGTCGCTCTCTGTCTTTCTCTTTTCTGTCGGCTTTTCTCATTCTTGATTGTCTCTCTCTCTCTCTCTCTTTTGCTGTCGGTCTCTGTCTCCCTATCACTCTCTTTTCATCTGTCTCCCTCTCTCTCTCTCTCTCTCTGCCTAACCTTCTCTCTCCCTTCCCCTCTCCCTTGCTCTATCTGTCTCTCTCTCTGTCACTCTCTGTTTCCACTGGGCAGGAGGGTCGGTAACCAGAGGGGGATACAGATTGAAGAGAATCGGGGAAAGAACCAGAGGGGGAGATGAGGAGAATATATTTTTTTTACACAGCGAGTTGTTGTGATCTGGAAGGCGCTGCCTGAAAGGGCGGTGGAAGCAGATTCAATAGGAACTTTCAAAAGGGGGGGAATCGGATAAATACTCGAAGGGGAAAAATTTGCAGGAATGTGGGGGGAAAGAGCAGGGGGGAGTGGGAATAATTGGATAGATCTTTCAAAGAGCCAGCACAGGCACGATGGGCCGAATGGTTTCCCCAATGCTTTAAGAATCTGATTCTCTCTTGTTCTGTGTCTCTTGTTCTCTCTCTCTCTCCCCCTCTCTTGCTCTGTCTCTGTCATTCTGTCTCTCTCACTCTTTCTCTGTCTCTCTCTCTCTCTGACTCTCTGTCTCTCTCACTCTCTGTCTCTTTCACTCTCTGCCTCTCTCATTCTCTGTCTCTCTCATTCTCTGTCTCTCTCACTCTCTGTCTCTCTCACTCTCTGCCTCTCTCACTCTTTGCCTCTCTCATTCTCTGTCTCTCTCACTCTCTTTGCCTCTCTCACTCTCTGTCTCTCTCTCTGTCTCTCTCACTCTCTGTCTCCCTCTCTCTCTGTCTCCCTCTCTGTCTCTCTCACTCTCTGTCTCTCTCACTCTCTGTCTCCCTCTCTCTCTCTCTGTCTCCCTCTCTCTCTCTGTCTCCCTCTCTGTCTCTCTCACTCTCTGTCTCTCTCACTCTCTGTCTCCACTCTCTGTCTCTCTCTCTCTGTCTCCCTCTCTCTCTGTCTCTCTCACTCTCTGTCTCCCTCTCTCTCTGTCTCTCTCACTCTCTGTCTCCCTCTCTGTCTCTCTCACTCTCTGTCTCCCTCTCTCTCTGTCTCCCTCTCTGTCTCTCTCACTCTCTGTCTCCCTCTCTCTGTCTCTCTCACTCTCTGTCTCCCTCTCTCTCTCTCACTCTCTGTCTCCTCTCTGTCTCTCTCACTCTCTGTCTCCCTCTCTGTCTCTCTCACTCTCTGTCTCCCTCTCTCCCTGTCTCTCTCTCTCTCTCACTCTCTGTCTCCCTCTCTGTCTCTCTCACTGTCTCCCTCTCTCTCTGACTCTCTGTCTCCCTCTCTCTGTCTCTCTCACTCTCTGTCTCCCTCTCTGTCTCTCTCACTCTCTGTCTCCCTCTCTGTCTCTCTCACTCTCTGTCTCTCTCACTCTCTGTCTCCCTCTCTGTCTCTCTCCCTCTCTGTCTCTCTCCCTCTCTGTCTCTCTCCCTCTCTCATTCTCTGTCTCTCTCACTCTCTGTCTCTCTCACTCTCTGTCTCTCTCATTCTCTGTCTCTCTCACTCTCTGTCTCTCACTCTCTGTCTCCCTCTCACTCTGTCTCTCTCACTCTCTGTCTCTCTCACTCTCTCTCTCTGTCTCTCTGCCTCTCTCTCTCTGTCTCTCTCTCTGTCTCTCTCTCTCTTGCTCTATGCTTTTGCTGTCTCCCTGCTCGTATCTTTCCCTCGATATCTCTCCATCTTTCTCAATCTCTCTCTCTCCGTCTGCTGCATCGCAGGGTGAGTTAATCCCTCTGAAACACGACGGGAGCTCTGAATGCTATTTTTTTTTCTCTCTCGCTGTTAGGCTGTGAAGATTTGACCAGCTCTGTGTTTGAGTTTTCGCACGGCATGTGTTCACTGCGCCTCTCTGAGCCCGAGCTGGCACTCTTCTCCGCAATGGTGCTCATATCCTCAGGTAGGGCTCCATGAACCACAGAGGGCTAAGCGGGCGGAGGGGGTGGGGGTGGGTGGGAGGAGAGGGTTAGAGGTTGCCAAGAGGTGTCAGCTGTGGCTCAGTTCATAGCACCCTCGCCTTTGAGTCAGAGGGTTGTGGGTTCATGTCCCACTCCCGGAAACCAGGAACTGTGATTGTACTCGAAAGAGTTACATGCGATCTGTTGATAACTCGAAAGAGTTTAGAGGTTGCCAACCTCCAGACCTGGCCTGGAGTCACCAGCAATTACAGATTCAGCCCCAGGACACTGCTGCGAGCAACATGGGGGCAAACAACTGCTCCTTAAACTAAAACACTTCTCGCTTCTTATTAAATATCAGAGTCGTGACCAGAACAGACCATTCACCATTCGATTAGGTAATAAGGAACCTATCGGCCATCCTGATTGGCTGCCCGGAAAGGCATCGCCAAGACTGGCAGGTCGAGCGACCAATGGCGGGAGAGTATGCGGCAGGTTAGGAGGTCACGCGATTGACCCCCTCCAACCGCCAACCTGAGTTGGGA
>NW_027600519.1:0-13760 GCF_964194155.1 Cetorhinus maximus | reverse complement strand
TCTGTCCCCGCTCTGTCCCCGCTCTGACCCCGCTCTGACCACTCTGTCCCTGCTCTGTCCGCGCTCTGACCGCTCTGACCGCTCTGTCCCCGCTCTGACACCGCTCTGTCCCCGCTCTGTCCCCACACTGTCCCCCCTCTGTCCCCGCTCTGACCGCTCGACCCCTCTCTGACCGCTCTGTCCCCGCTCTGTCCCCGCTCTGTCCCCGCTCTGTCCCCGCTCTGTCCCCTCTCTGTCCCCGCTCTGTCCCCCCGCTCTGTCCCCCCACTCTGACCCCCCGCTCTGTCCCCGCTCTGACCGCTCTGTCCCCGCTCTATCCCCGCTCTGACCCCGCTCTGTCCCCGCTCTGTCCCTGCTCTGTCCTCACTCTGTCTTCGCTCTGTCCCCGCTCTGTCCTTGCTCTGTTCCCGCTCTGTCCACCCGCTCTGTCCCCACTCTGTCCCCGCTCTGTCCCCCCGCTCTGTCCCCGCTCTGTCCCCGCTCTGTCCCAGCTCTGTCCCAGCTCTGTCCCCGTTCTGTCCCCGCTCTGTCCTCGCTCTGTCCCCGCTCTGTCCCCGCTCTGTCCCCGCTCTGTCCCCGCTCTCCCCCAGCTCTGTCCCCGCCCTGTCCCCGCCCTGTCCTCGCCCTGTCCCCGCTCTGTCCCCGCTCTGTCCCTGCTCTGTCCCCGCCCTGTCCGTGCTCTGTCCCCGCCCTGTCCGTGCCCTGTCCCCGCTCTGTCCCCGCTCTGCCCCGCTCTGTCCCCACTCTGTCCTCGCTCTGTCCCTTCTCTGTCCCCGCTCTGTCCCGTTCTGTCCCCGCTCTGTCCTCGCTCCGTCCCCGCTCTGTCCCCGCTCTGTCCCCGCTCTGTCCCGCTCTGTCCCCGCTCTGTCCCCGCTCTGTCCCCGCTCTGAACCCGCTCTGTCCCCTCTCTGTCCCCCCTCTCTCCGCCCTCTGTCTCTGCTCTGTCCCCCCTATGTCTCCACTCTGTCCCCGCTCTGTCCCCGCTCTGTCCCCTCTCAGTCCCCTCTCTGTCCCCTCTCTGTCCCTGCTCTGTCCCCCCTCTGTCCCCGCTCTGTCCCTCTCTGTCTCCGCTCTGTCTCCGCTCTGTCCCCGCTCTGTACCCGCTCTGTCCCCTCTCTGTCCCCCCTCTGTCCCCCCTCTGTCCCCGCTCTGTCCCCGCTCTGTCCCCGCTCTGTCCGCGCTCTGTCCCCCCGCTCTGTCCCCCCGCTCTGTCCCCGCGCTCTGTCCCCGCTCTGTCCCCGCTCTGACCGCTCTGACGACTCTGTCGCCGCTCTGTCCCCGATCTGTCCGCTCTGTCCCCGCTCTGTCCCCGCTCTGTCCCCGCTCTGTCCCCACTCTGTCCCCCCTCTGTCCCCGCTCTGACCGCTCTGTCCCCGCTCTTTCCCCGCTCTGTCCCCACTCTGTCCCCACTCTGTCACTGCTCTGTCCCCGCTCTGTCCCCGCTCTGTCCCCGCTCTGACCGCTCTGTCACCGCTCTGACCGCTCTGTCCCCGCTCTGTCCCCCCGCTCTGTCCCCCCGCTCTGTCCCCGCTCTGTCCCCTCTCTGTCCCCGCTCTGTCCCCGCTCTGTCCCCGCTCTGACCACTCTGTCCCTGCTCTGTCCCCGCTCTGACCGCTCTGACCGCTCTGTCCCCGCTCTGACACCGCTCTGTCCCCGCTCTGTCCCCCCTCTGTCCCCGCTCTGACCGCTCGACCCCTCTCTGACCCTGCTCTGTCCCCGCTCTGTCCCCGCTCTGTCCCCGCTCTGTCCCCTCTCTGTCCCCGCTCTGTCCCCCCGCTCTGTCCCCCCACTCTGTCCCCCCGCTCTGTCCCCGCACTGACCGCTCTGTCCCCGCTCTGTCCCTGCTCTGACCCCGCTCTGTCCCCGCTCTGTCCCTGCTCTGTCCTCGCTCTGTTTTCGCTCTGTCCCCGCTCTGTCCTTGCTCTGTCCCCGCTCTGTCCCTCCGCTCTGTCCTCGTTCTGTCCCCGCTCTGTCCCCGCTCTGTCCCGTTCTGTCCCAGCTCTGTCCCCGCTCTGTTCCCGCTCTGTCCCCGCTCTCCCCCAGCTCTGTCCCCGCCCTGTCACCGCCCTGTCCTCGCTCTGTCCCCGCTCTGTCCCTGCTCTGTCCCTGCTCTGTCCCCACCCTGTCCGTGCTCTGTCCCCGCCCTGTCCGCGCCCTGTCCCCGCTCTGTCCCCGCTCTGTCCCCGCTCTGTCCCCACTCTGTCCTCGCTCTGTCCTCGCTCTGTCCCTTCTCTGTCCCCGCTCTGTCCCGTTCTGTCCCCGCTCTGTCCTCGCTCAGTCCCCGCTCTGTCCC
Source organism: Cetorhinus maximus (assembly GCF_964194155.1). Taxonomy (NCBI): domain Eukaryota; kingdom Metazoa; phylum Chordata; class Chondrichthyes; order Lamniformes; family Cetorhinidae; genus Cetorhinus; species Cetorhinus maximus. The sequence goes on along the minus strand of NW_027600519.1, from coordinate 11,467 downwards.
CGCTCTGTCCCGCTCTGTCTCCACTCTGTCCCCGCTCTGTCCCCGCTCTGTCCCCTCTCAGTCCCCTCTCTGTCCCCTCTCTGTCCCTGCTCTGTCCCCCCTCTGTCCCCGCTCTGTCCCTCTCTGTCTCCGCTCTGTCTCCGCTCTGTCCCCGCTCTGTCCCCGCTCTGTCCCCGCTCTGTCCCCTCTCTGTCCCCCCTCTGTCCCCCCTCTGTCCCCGCTCTGTCCGCGCTCTGTCCCCCCGCTCTGTCCCCCCGCTCTGTCCCCGCGCTCTGTCCCCGCTCTGTCCCCGCTCTGACCGCTCTGACGACTCTGTCCCCGCTCTGTCCCCGCTCTGTCCCCGCTCTGTCCCCACTCTGTCCCCACTCTGTCACTGCTCTGTCCCCGCTCTGTCCCCGCTCTGTCCCCGCTCTGACCGCTCTGTCACCGCTCTGACCGCTCTGCCCCGCTCTGTCCCCCCGCTCTGTCCCCCCGCTCTGTCCCCGCTCTGTCCCCTCTCTGTCCCCTCTCTGTCCCCGCTCTGTCCCCGCTCTGTCCCCGCTCTGACCACTCTGTCCCTGCTCTGTCCCCGCTCTGACCGCTCTGACCGCTCTGTCCCCGCTCTGACACCGCTCTGTCCCCGCTCTGTCCCCCCTCTGTCCCCGCTCTGACCGCTCGACCCCTCTCTGACCCTGCTCTGTCCTCGCTCTGTTTTCGCTCTGTCCCCGCTCTGTCCTTGCTCTGTCCCCGCTCTGTCCCTCCGCTCTGTCCTCGCTCTGTCCCCGCTCTGTCCCCGCTCTGTCCCGTTCTGTCCCAGCTCTGTCCCCGCTCTGTCCCCGCTCTGTCCCCGCTCTCCCCCAGCTCTGTCCCCGCCCTGTCCCCGCCCTGTCCTCGCTCTGTCCCCGCTCTGTCCCTGCTCTGTCCCTGCTCTGTCCCCACCCTGTCCGTGCTCTGTCCCCGCCCTGTCCGCGCCCTGTCCCCGCTCTGTCCCCGCTCTGTCCCTGCTCTGTCCTCGCTCTGTCTTCGCTCTGTCCCCGCTCTGTCCTTGCTCTGTCCCCGCTCTGTCCCCCCGCTCTGTCCCCACTCTGTCCCCGCTCTGTCCCCGCTCTGTCTCCCCGCTCTGTCCCCGCTCTGTCCCCGCTCTGTCCCAGCTCTGTCCCCGCTCTGTCCCAGCTCTGTCCCCGCTCTGTCCCCGCTCTGTCCCCGCCCTGTCCGCGCCCTGTCCCCGCTCTGTCCCCGCTCTGTCCCCGCTCTGTCCCCACTCTGTCCCGCTCTCTCCCCGCTCTGTCCCCGCTCTGTCCCCGCTCTGTCCCCTCTCTGTCCCCCCTCTCTCCGCCCTCTGTCTCTGCTCTGTCCCCCCTCTGTCTCCACTCTGTCCCCGCTCTGTCCCTGCTCTGTCCCCTCTCAGTCCCCTCTCTGTCCCCTCTCTGTCCCTGCTCTGTCCCCCCTCTGTCCCCGCTCTGTCCCCGCTCTGTCCCTCTCTGTCTCCGCTCTGTCTCCGCTCTGTCCCCGCTCTGTCCCCGCTCTGTCCCCGCTCTTTCCCCTCTCTGTCCCCTCTCTGTCCCCCCTCTGTCCCCGCTCTGTCCCCGCTCTGTCCCCGCTCTGTCCCCCCGCTCTGTCCCCCCGCTCTGTCCCCGCGCTCTGTCCCCGCTCTGTCCCCGCTCTGTCACCGCTCTGACGACTCTGTCCCCGTTCTGTCCCCGATCTGTCCGCTCTGTCCCCGCTCTGTCCACGCTCTGTCCCCGCTCTGTCCCCCCTCTGTCCCTGCTCTGACCGCTCTGTCCCCGCTCTGTCCCCGCTCTGTCCCCACTCTGTCCCCACTCTGTCACCGCTCTGTCCCCGCTCTGTCCCCGCTCTGTCCCCGCTCTGACCGCTCTGTCACCGCTCTGACCGCTCTGTCCCCGCTCTGTCCCCCCGCTCTGTCCCCCCGCTCTGTCCCCGCTCTGTCCCCTCTCTGTCCCCCCTCTGTCTCCGCTTTGTCCCCCCTCTGTCTCCACTCTCTCCCTGCTCTGTCCTCGCTCTGTCCCCGCTCTGTCCCCGCTCTGTCCCCGCTCTGTCCCCTCTCTGTCCCCGCTCTGTCCCCTCTCTGTCCCCACTCTGTCCCCACTCTGTCCCCTCTCTGTCCCCTCTCTGTCCCCGCTCTGTCCCCGCTCTGTCCCCGCTCTGACCACTCTGTCCCTGCTCTGTCCCCGCTCTGACCGCTCTGACCGCTCTGTCCCCGCTCTGACACCGCTCTGTCCCCGCTCTGTCCCCACTCTGTCCCCCCTCTGTCCCCGCTCTGACCGCTCGACCCCCCTCTGTCCCCGCTCTGTCCCCGCTCTGTCCCCGCTCTGTCCCCGCTCTGTCCCCGCTCTGTCCCTCTCCCGCTGTCCCCGCTCTGTCCCCCCGCTCTGTCCCCCCACTCTGTCCCCCCGCTCTGTCCCCGCTCTGACCGCTCTGACCCCGCTCTGTCCCCGCTGTGTCCCTGCTCTGTCCTCGCTCTGTCTTCGCTCTGTCCCCCCGCTCTGTCCCCGCTCTGTCCCCGCTCTGTCCCAGCTCTGTCCTCGCTCTGTGCCCCGCTCTGTCCCCTCTCTGTCCCCGCTCTGTCCCCCGCTCTGTCCCCCCACTCTGTCCCCCCGCTCTGTCCCCGCTCTGACCACTCTGTCCCCGCTCTGTCCCCGCTCTGACCCTGCTCTGTCCCCGCTCTGTCCCTGCTCTGTCCTCGCTCTGTCTTCGCTCTGTCCCCGCTCTGTCCTTGCTCTGTCCCCGCTCTGTCCCCCCGCTCTGTCCCCACTCTGTCCCCGCTCTGTCCCCGCTCTGTCCCCGCTCTGTCCCCGCTCTGTCCCCTCTCTGTCCCCGCTCTGTCCCCCCGCTCTGTCCCCCACTCTGTCCCCCCGCTCTGTCCCCGCTCTGACCGCTCTGACCCCGCTCTGTCCCCGCTGTGTCCCTGCTCTGTCCTCGCTCTGTCTTCGCTCTGTCCCCCCGCTCTGTCCCCGCTCTGTCCCCGCTCTGTCCCAGCTCTGTCCTCGCTCTGTGCCCGCTCTGTCCCCCCACTCTGTCCCCCGCTCTGTCCCCGCTCTGACCACTCTGTCCCCGCTCTGTCCCCGCTCTGACCCCGCTCTGTCCCCGCTCTGTCCCTGCTCTGTCCTCGCTCTGTCTTCGCTCTGTCCCCGCTCTGTCCTTGCTCTGTCCCCGCTCTGTCCCCCCGCTCTGTCCCCACTCTGTCCCCGCTCTGTCCCCGCTCTGTCCCCCCGCTCTGTCCCCGCTCTGTCCTCGCTCTGTCCCAGCTCTGTCCCAGCTCTTTCCCCGCTCTGTCCCCGCTCTGTCCCCGCTCTGTCCCCTCTCTGTCCCCTCTCTGTCCCCGCTCTGTCCCAGCTCTGTCCCCGCTCTGTCCCCACTCTGTCCCCGCTCTGTCCCCGCTCTGTTCCCGTTCTGTCCCCGCTCTCCCCCAGCTCTGTCCCCGCCCTGTCCCCGCTCTGTCCTCGCTCTGTCCCCGCTCTGTCCCCGCTCTGTCCCTGCTCTGTCCCTGCTCTGTCCCCGCCCTGTCCACGCTCTGTCCCCGCTCTGTCACCACTCTGTCCCCGTTCTGTCCCCGCTCTGTCCTCGCTCTGTCCTCGCTCTGTCCCCGCTCTGTCCCCGCTCTGTCCCCGCTACTCTGTCCTCGCTCTGTCCCCGCTCTGTCCCCGCTCTGTCCCCGCTCTGTCCCGTTCTGTCCCCGCTCTGTCCTCGCTCTGTCCCCGCTCTGTCCCCGCTCTGTCCCGCTCTGTCCCCGCTCTGTCCCCGCTCTGTCCCCGCTCTGTCCCCGCTCTGTCCCCGCTCTGTCCCCTCTCTGTCCCCCCTCTCTCCGCCCTCTGTCTCTGCTCTGTCCCCCCTCTGTCTCCACTCTGTCCCCGCTCTGTCTCCGCTCTGTCCCCCCTCTGTCTCCGCTCTGTCCCAGCTCTGTCCCAGCTCTGTCCCCGCTCTGTCCCAGCTTTGTCCCCGCTCTGTCCCCTTTCTGTCCTCGTTCTGTCCCCGCTCTGTTCCCGCTCTGTCCCCGCTCTCCCCCAGCTCGGTCCCAGCTCTGTCCCCGCTCTGTCCCCGCTCTGTCCCTGCTCTGTCCCCGCTCTGTCCCCGCTCTGTCCCTGCTCTGTCCCTGCTCTGTCCCCGCCCTGTCTGCGCTCTGTCCCCGCTCTGTCCCCGCTCTGTTCCCGTTCTGTCCCCGCTCTCCCACAGCTCTGTCCCCGCCCTGTCCTCGCTCTGTCCCCGCTCTGTCCCCGCTCTGTCCCTGCTCTGTCCTCGCTCTGTCCCCGCCCTGTCTGCGCTCTGTCCCCGCTCTGTCACCGCTCTGTCCCCGTTCTGTCCCCGCTCTGTCCTCGCTCTGTCCCCGCTCTGTCCCCGCTCTGTCCCCGCTCTGTCCCCGCTCTCCCCAATCTCTGTCCCCGCCCTGTCCCCGCCCTGTCCCCGCTCTGTCCCCGCTCTGTCCCTGCTCTGTCCCCGCCCTGTCCGTGCTCTGTCCCCGCCCTGTCCGTGCCCTGTCCCCGCTCTGTCCCCGCTCTGTCCCCGCTCTGTCCCCGCTCTGTCCCCGCTCTGTCCCCGCTCTGTCCCCGCTCTGTCCCGCTCTGTCCCCGCTCTGTCCCCGCTCTGTCCCCGCTCTGTCCCCGCTCTGTCCCATCTCTGTCCCCCCTCTCTCCGCCCTCTGTCTCTGCTCTGTCCCCCCTATGTCTCCACTCTGTCCCCGCTCTGTCCCCGCTCTGTCCCCTCTCAGTCCCCTCTCTGTCCCCTCTCTGTCCCTGCTCTGTCCCCCCTCTGTCCCCGCTCTGTCCCTCTCTGTCTCCGCTCTGTCTCCGCTCTGTCCCCGCTCTGTCCCCGCTCTGTCCCCGCTCTGTCCCCTCTCTGTCCCCCTTCTGTCCCCCCTCTGTCCCCGCTCTGTCCCCGCTCTGTCCCCGCTCTGTCCGCGCTCTGTCCCCCCGCTCTGTCCCCCTGCTCTGTCCCCGCGCTCTGTCCCCGCTCTGTCCCCGCTCTGACCTCTGTCGCCGCTCTGTCCCCGATCTGTCCGCTCTGTCCCCGCTCTGTCCCCGCTCTGTCCCCGCTCTGTCCCCACTCTGTCCCCCCTCTGTCCCCGCTCTGACCCCGCTCTGTCCCCGCTCTGTCCCCACTCTGTCCCCACTCTGTCACTGCTCTGTCCCCCGCTCTGTCCCCGCTCTGACCGCTCTGTCACCGCTCTGACCGCTCTGTCCCCGCTCTGTCCCCCCCGCTCTGTCCCCCCGCTCTGTCCCCGCTCTGTCCCCTCTCTGTCCCCTCTCTGTCCCCGCTCTGTCACCGCTCTGTCCCCACTCTGACCACTCTGTCCCTGCTCTGTCCCCGCTCTGACCGCTCTGACCGCTCTGTCCCGCTCTGGACACCGCTCTGTCCCCGCTCTGTCCCCCTCTGTCCCCGCTCTGACCGCTCGACCCCTCTCTGACCCTGCTCTGTCCCCGCTCTGTCCCCGCTCTGTCCCCGCTCTGTCCCCGCTCTGTCCCCTCTCTGTCCCCGCTCTGTCCCCCCGCTCTGTCCCCCCACTCTGTCCCCCGCTCTGTCCCCCCACTCTGTCCCCGCTCTGTCCCCCGCTCTGTCCCCGCTCTGTCCCCGCTCTGTCCCCCGCTCTGTCCCCGCTCTGTCCCCGCTCTGTCCCCTCTCTGTCCCCGCTCTGTCCCCCCGCTCTGTCCCCCCACTCTGTCCCCGGCTCTGTCCCCGCTCTGACCGCTCTGTCCCCGCTCTGTCCCCGCTCTGACCCGCTCTGTCCCCGCTCTGTCCCTGCTCTGTCCTCGCTCTGTTTTCGCTCTGTCCCCGCTCTGTCCTTGCTCTGTCCCCGCTCTTTCCCTCCGCTCTGTCCTCGCTCTGTCCCGCTCTGTCCCCGCTCTGTCCCGTTCTGTCCCAGCTCTGTCCCCGCTCTGTCCCCGCTCTGTCCCCGCTCTCCCCCAGCTCTGTCCCCGCCCTGTCCCGCCCTGTCCTCGCTCTGTCCCCGCTCTGTCCCTGCTCTGTCCCTGCTCTGTCCCCGCCCTGTCCGTGCTCTGTCCCCCGCCCTGTCCGCGCCCTGTCCCCGCTCTGTCCCCGCTCTGTCCCGCTCTGTCCCCACTCTGTCCTCGCTCTGTCCCCGCTCTGTCCACGCTCTGTCCCCTCTCTGTCCCCGCTTTGTCCCCTCTCTGTCCCCACTCTGTCCCCACTCTGTCCCCTCTCTGTCCCCGCTCTGTCCCGCTCTGTCCCCGCTCTGACCACTCTGTCCTGCTCTGTCCCCGCTCTGACCGCTCTGACCGCTCTGTCCCCGCTCTGACACCGCTCTGTCCCCGCTCTGTCCCCACTCTGTCCCCCCTCTGTCCCCGCTCTGACCGCTCGACCCCTCTCTGACCGCTCTGTCCCGCTCTGTCCCCGCTCTGTCCCCGCTCTGTCCCCGCTCTGTCCCCTCTCTGTCCCCGCTCTGTCCCCCCGCTCTGTGCCCCCACTCTGTCCCCCCACTCTGTCCCCGCTCTGACCGCTCTGTCCCCGCTCTGTCCCCGCTCTGACCCCGCTCTGTCCCCGCTCTGTCCCTGCTCTGTCCTCGCTCTGTCTTCGCTCTGTCCCCGCTCTGTCCTTGCTCTGTCCCCGCTCTGTCCCCCCGCTCTGTCCCGTTCTGTCCCCGCTCTGTCCTCGCTCTGTCCCCGCTCTGTCCCCGCTCTGTCCCCGCTCTGTCCCCGCTCTCCCCCAGCTCTGTCCCCGCCCTGTCCCCGCCCTGTCCTCGCTCTGTCCCCGCTCTGTCCCTGCTCTGTCCCTGCTCTGTCCCCGCCCTGTCCGTGCTCTGTCCCCGCCCTGTCCGCGCCCTGTCCCCCGCTCTGTCCCCGCTCTGTCCCCGCTCTGTCCCCCTCTGTCCCGCTCTCTCCCGCTCTCTCCCCGCTCTGTCCCCGCTCTGTCCCCTCTCTGTCCCCCTCTCTCCGCCCTCTGTCTCTGCTCTGTCCCCCCTCTGTCTCCACTCTGTCCCCGCTCTGTCCCTGCTCTGTCCCCTCTCAGTCCCCTCTCTGTCCCCTCTCTGTCCCTGCTCTGTCCCCCCTCTGTCCCCGCTCTGTCCCCGCTCTGTCCCTCTCTGTCTCCGCTCTGTCTCCGCTCTGTCCCCGCTCTGTCCCCGCTCTGTCCCCGCTCTTTCCCCTCTCTGTCCCCTCTCTGTCCCCGCTCTGTCCCCGCTCTGTCCCCGCTCTGTCCCCGCTCTGTCCCCCCGCTCTGTCCCCCCGCTCTGTCCCCGCGCTCTGTCCCCGCTCTGTCCCCGCTCTGTCACCGCTCTGACGACTCTGTCCCCGTTCTGTCCCCGATCTGTCCGCTCTGTCCCCGCCCTGTCCCCGCTCTGTCCCCGCTCTGTCCCCGCTCTGTCCCCACTCTGTCCTCGCTCTGTCCCCGCTCTGTCCCCGCTCTGTCCCCACTCTGTCCCCGCTCTGACCGCTCTGACCGCTCTGTCCCCGCTCTGACACCGCTCTGTCCCCGCTCTGTCCCCACTCTGTCCCCCCTCTGTCCCCGCTCTGACCGCTCGACCCCTCTCTGACCGCTCTGTCCCCGCTCTGTCCCCGCTCTGTCCCCGCTCTGTCCCCGCTCTGTCCCCTCTCTGTCCCCGCTCTGTCCCCCCGCTCTGTGCCCCCACTCTGTCCCCCCACTCTGTCCCCGCTCTGACCGCTCTGTCCCCGCTCTGTCCCCGCTCTGACCCCGCTCTGTCCCCGCTCTGTCCCTGCTCTGTCCTCGCTCTGTCTTCGCTCTGTCCCCGCTCTGTCCTTGCTCTGTCCCCGCTCTGTCCCCCCGCTCTGTCCCCGTTCTGTCCCCGCTCTGTCCTCGCTCTGTCCCCGCTCTGTCCCCGCTCTGTCCCCGCTCTGTCCCCGCTCTCCCCCAGCTCTGTCCCCGCCCTGTCCCCGCCCTGTCCTCGCTCTGTCCCCGCTCTGTCCCTGCTCTGTCCCTGCTCTGTCCCCGCCCTGTCCGTGCTCTGTCCCCGCCCTGTCCGCGCCCTGTCCCCGCTCTGTCCCCGCTCTGTCCCCGCTCTGTCCCCACTCTGTCCCGCTCTCTCCCCGCTCTCTCCCCGCTCTGTCCCCGCTCTGTCCCCTCTCTGTCCCCCCTCTCTCCGCCCTCTGTCTCTGCTCTGTCCCCCCTCTGTCTCCACTCTGTCCCCGCTCTGTCCCTGCTCTGTCCCCTCTCAGTCCCCTCTCTGTCCCCTCTCTGTCCCTGCTCTGTCCCCCCTCTGTCCCCGCTCTGTCCCCGCTCTGTCCCTCTCTGTCTCCGCTCTGTCTCCGCTCTGTCCCCGCTCTGTCCCCGCTCTGTCCCCGCTCTTTCCCCTCTCTGTCCCCTCTCTGTCCCCGCTCTGTCCCCGCTCTGTCCCCGCTCTGTCCCCGCTCTGTCCCCCCGCTCTGTCCCCCCGCTCTGTCCCCGCGCTCTGTCCCCGCTCTGTCCCCGCTCTGTCACCGCTCTGACGACTCTGTCCCCGTTCTGTCCCCGATCTGTCCGCTCTGTCCCCGCTCTGTCCCCGCTCTGTCCCCGCTCTGTCCCCGCTCTGTCCCCACTCTGTCCCCCCTCTGTCCCTGCTCTGACCGCTCTGTCCCCGCTCTGTCCCCGCTCTGTCCCCACTCTGTCCCCACTCTGTCCCCACTCTGTCACCGCTCTGTCCCCGCTCTGTCCCCGCTCTGTCCCCGCTCTGACCGCTCTGTCACCGCTCTGACCGCTCTGTCCCCGCTCTGTACCCCCGCTCTGTCCCCCCGCTCTGTCCCCGCTCTGTCCCCTCTCTGTCCCCCCTCTGTCTCCGCTTTGTCCCCCCTCTGTCTCCACTTTTTCCCGTCTCTGTCCTCGCTCTGTCCCCGCTCTGTCCCCCGCTCTGTCCCCGCTCTGTCCCCGCTCTGTCCCCTCTCTGTCCCGCTCGCCCTCTCTGTCCCTGTCCCCACTCTGTCCCCACTCTGTCCCCTCTCTGTCCCCTCTCTGTCCCCTCTCTGTGCCCGCTCTGTCCCCGCTCTGTCCCCGCTCTGACCACTCTGTCCCTGCTCTGTCCCCGCTCTGACCGCTCTGACCGTTCTGTCCCCGCTCTGACACCGCTCTGTCCCCGCTCTGTCCCCACTCTGTCCCCCCTCTGTCCCCACTCTGACCGCTCGACCCCTCTCTGACCGCTCTGTCCCCGCTCTGTCCCCGCTCTGTCCCCGCTCTGTCCCCGCTCTGTCCCCGCTCTGTCCCCTCTCTGTCCCCGCTCTGTCCCCCCGCTCTGTCCCCCCGCTCTGTCCCCCCACTCTGTCCCCCCGCTCTGTCCCCGCTCTGACCGCTCTGTCCCCGCTCTGTCCCCGCTCTGACCCCGCTCTGTCCCCGCTCTGTCCCTGCTCTGTCCTCGCTCTGTCTTCGCTCTGTCCCCGCTCTGTCCTTGCTCTGTCCCCGCTCTGTCCCTCCGCTCTGTCCCCACTCTGTCCCCGCTCTGTCCCCGCTCTGTCCCCCCGCTCTGTCCCCGCTCTGTCCCTGCTCTGTCCCAGCTCTGTCCTCGCTCTGTCCCCCCTCTGTCCCCGCTCTGTCCCCACTTGTCCCCTCTCTGTCCCCTCTCTGTCCCCGCTCTGTCCCCGCTCTGTCCCCGCTCTGAGCATTCTGTCCCTGCTCTGTCCCCGCTCTGACCGCTCTGACCGCTCTGACACCGCTCTGTCCCCGCTCTGTCCCCACTCTGTCCCCCCTCTGTCCCCGCTCTGACCGCTCGACCCCTCTCTGACCGCTCTGTCCCCGCTCTGTCCCCGCTCTGTCCCCGCTCTGTCCCCGCTCTGTCCCCTCTCTGTCCCCGCTCTGTCCCCCCGCTCTGTTTCCCCACTCTGTCCCCCCGCTCTGTCCCCGCTCTGACCACTCTGTCCCCGCTCTGTCCCCGCTCTGACCCCGCTCTGTCCCCGCTCTGTCCCTGCTCTGTCCTCGCTCTGTCTTCGCTCTGTCCCCGCTCTGTCCTTGCTCTGTCCCCGCTCTGTCCCCCCGCTCTGTCCCCACTCTGTCCCCGCTCTGTCCCCGCTCTGTCCCCCCGCTCTGTCCCCGCTCTGTCCCCGCTCTGTCCCAGCTCTGTCCCAGCTCTTTCCCCGCTCTGTCCCCGCTCTGTCCCCGCTCTGTCCCCTCTCTGTCCCAGCTCTGTCCCCGCTCTGCCCCCACTCTGTCCCCGCTCTGTCCCCGCTCTGTTCCCGTTCTGTCCCCGCTCTGTCCCCGCTCTGTCCCCGCTCTGTCCCTGCTCTGTCCCTGCTCTGTCCCCGCCCTGTCCACGCTCTGTCCCCGCTCTGTCACCACTCTGTCCCCGCTCTGTCCCCGCTCTGTCCTCGCTCTGTCCCCGCTACTCTGTCCTCGCTCTGTCCCCGCTCTGTCCCCGCTCTGTCCCGTTCTGTCCCCGCTCTGTCCTTCTGTCCCCGCTCTGTCCCCGCTCTGTCCCGCTCTGTCCCCGCTCTGTCCCCGCTCTGTCCCCGCTCTGTCCCCGCTCTGTCCCCGCTCTGTCCCCGCTCTGTCCCCTCTCTGTCCCCCCTCTCTCCGCCCTCTGTCTCTGCTCTGTCCCCCCTCTGTCTCCACTCTGTCCCCGCTCTGTCCCCGCTCTGCCCCCTCTCTGTCCCCTCTCTGTCCCCTCTCTGTCCCTGCTCTGATCCCCTCATTCCCCGCTCTGTCCCCGCTCTGTCCCTCTCTGTCTCCGCTCTGTCTCCGCTCTGTCCCCGCTCTGTCCCCGCTCTGTCCCCACTCTGTCCCCTCTCTGTCCCCCCTCTGTCCCCGCTCTGTCCCCGCTCTGTCCCCGCTCTGTCCCCCCGCTCTGTCCCCGCGCTCTGTCCCCGCTCTGTCCCCGCTCTGACCGCTCTGACGACTCTGTCCCCGCTCTGTCCCCGCCCTGTCCCCGCCCTGTCCCCACCCTGTCCTCGCTCTGTCCCCGCTCTGTCCCCGCTCTGTCCCCTCTCTGTCCCCTCTCTGTCCCCGCTCTGTCCCAGCTCTGTCCCCGCTCTGTCCCCGCTCTGTCCCCGCTCTGTCCCCGCTCTGTCCCCGCTCTGTCCCCTCTCTGTCCCCCCTCTCTCCGCCCTCTGTCTCTGCTCTGTCCCCCCTCTGTCTCCACTCTGTCCCCGCTCTGTCCCCGCTCTGCCCCCTCTCTGTCCCCTCTCTGTCCCCTCTCTGTCCCTGCTCTGATCCCCTCATTCCCCGCTCTGTCCCCGCTCTGTCCCTCTCTGTCTCCGCTCTGTCTCCGCTCTGTCCCCGCTCTGTCCCCGCTCTGTCCCCACTCTGTCCCCTCTCTGTCCCCCCTCTGTCCCCGCTCTGTCCCCGCTCTGTCCCCGCTCTGTCCCCCCGCTCTGTCCCCGCGCTCTGTCCCCGCTCTGTCCCCGCTCTGACCGCTCTGACGACTCTGTCCCCGCTCTGTCCCCGCCCTGTCCCCGCCCTGTCCCCACCCTGTCCTCGCTCTGTCCCCGCTCTGTCCCCGCTCTGTCCCCTCTCTGTCCCCTCTCTGTCTCCACTCTGTCCCCGCTCTGTCCCCGCTCTGCCCCCTCTCTGTCCCCTCTCTGTCCCCTCTCTGTCCCTGCTCTGA
>NW_027600518.1:0-13763 GCF_964194155.1 Cetorhinus maximus | reverse complement strand
TCACATGGAGTTAGGGGTAATATATTAGCTTGGATAGAAGATTGGCTAACCAACAGAAAGCAGAGAGTCGGGACAAATGGGTCTTATTCTGGATGGCAAGCTGTAACTAGTGGGGTGTCACAGGGTTCGGTCCTTGGGCCCCAACTATTTACAATCTATATTAATGACTTGGATTCAGGGATAGAAGGTACTATAGCTAAATTTGCAGATGACACCAAAATAGGTGGGAAAGTGAGTTGCATTGAAGAAATAAGAAATTTACAAATGGATATGGACAGGTTAGGTGAATGGGCCAAAATTTGGCAGATGGAGTTTAACGTGAATAAGTGCGAGGTTATCCATTTTGGTCGGAAGAATAAAAAGGCGACTTATTATTTAAATGGAGAGAAACTTCAGAATGCTTCAGTGCAGAGGGATCTGGGTATCCTCGTGCATGAATCACTGAAAGCTAGTATGCAGGTACAGCAGGTGATAAGGAAGGCAAATGGAATCTTGGCATTTATTGCTAAAGGAATAGAGTATAAAAACAGAGAAGTGTTGTTGTAACTGTGCAAGGCATTGGTGAGACCGCACCTGGAGTACTGGGCACAGTTTTGGTCCCCTTACTTGAGGAAGGATGTAGTTGCACTGGAGGAGGTTTAGAGAAGGTTCACTAGTTTGATTCCAGAGATGTGGGGCTTGTCTTATGGGGAGAGATTGAGTTTAGGCCTATACTCGCTGAAGTTTAGAAGGTTGAGAGGAGATCTAATTGAGGTATATAAGGTGCTAAAGGGGATAAATAAAGTAGATGTGGAGCAGATGTTTCCCCTTCTGGGGCATTCTAGAACGAGAGGCCATAGTTTTAGGCTAAAGGGTGGTAGATTTAAATCGGAGATGAGGAGGAATTACTTTTCTCAAAGGATCGTGAATCCGTGGAATTCACTACTTCAGAGTGCAGTGGATGCTGGAACGCTGAATAAATTTAAGGAGGAGATAGACAGGTTTTTAATTAGTAATGGGTTGAAAGGTTCTGGGGAGAGGGCGGGAAATTGGAGTTGACGCCGAAATGAGATCATCCATGACCGTATTGAATGTCGGGGCTGGCTCGAGGGGCTGAATTGCCTGCTCCTGCTCCTAGTTCTTATGTTCTTCTTATGTTCTTATGGTGAACCTTTATAAAACAATGGTTCAGCCTGAACCAAAGTGCTGTGTCCAATTCTGGGCAACACACTTTAGGAAAGATGTGAAGGCATTAGGGACAGTGCAGAAAAGATTTACAGGAATGATTCTAGGGATGAGGGTCTTCAGTTATGTGGGACTGTTTTCCTTAGGTAAGAGAGGGTTGACAGGAGATTTGATAGGGGTGTTCAAAATCATGAGGGGCCTGGAGAGACTTGATAGGGAGAAACTTTTATTGGCAGAAGGGTTGAAAAGCAAAGGGCTCTAATTTAAGATCAATGGGGAAAGAACCAAAAGCAAATAAGAACCAAATAAGAAAAATGAGTAAATAAAAACAGAAAATGCTGAAAAAAATCAGCAGGTCTGGCAGCATCTGTAGAGAGAGAAACAGAGTTAACATTTGGAGTCCGTATGATTCTTCTTCAGAGATAAAGAGAGCTAAGGGATGGGCTCTTTAGCTCTGAAGAAGAGTAATTTTCCAGCATTTTCTGTTCTTATTTCAGATTTATAGCATCCGCAGTACTTTGCTTTTATAAGAAAAATGAGTGGTTAGGATCTGGAATGCACTGCTGAGAGTGTGGTGGAGGCAAATTCAATTGTGGTTTTCAAAAGGAAATTGGATAATTATGTGAATAGAAAAAAAACGTAGGGCTACAGAAAAAGGCCAGGGAGTGGGTCTAGTTGAGTTCCCCTTAGGGTGCCGGCATGGACAAGATGAACCAAACTGCCTCCTTGTATGCTGTAACTGTTCTATGATTCTAAGTAACGTTATGGAACTATCTCCCAAAGTCCATCCCTTAGCTCTAGATAACAAAGATTTATGTAGTCGGTTACATTTTTGGGATGCAAAATAGCATCAAAGATAACATAAATACTTGAGGTTCAGAAAAGAAAATAATAACTAAGTAACTGATCAAAATACAGCAGCTTGAATAAATTAAGAAGTGAGAGAAAAACTTGCTAGGGTAAAGGACATCAGAGGGTAGTAATCTCTGAAGTCTAATGAGTCCAGGAACTGTAAAGTAAAATAAGTTAACATGTGCTGGAGAAATGGTGACATGGGGTGCTAGGTGGAGGGCTTCAAATTCCATTTTTGTTTGTTGGTCGCCATGCTTGGTTTGCTCTGTGCGATTGTGTCTTAAACTCAAGAGCATCTTCTTGACAACACGGTCCATATTGCCTGCTTGATTCCATGCGCCAACTTATAAGGTGAGTATAACCTTACACACGTATTTTAAAGCTGAAAAATTGAGGCCGACTCCTGGAATGCAAAGATAAGCTTCAGCTTCTTTTCACTACTACAAGCAGTCTTCTTAAACCCCTCTCCCCTGTCTCCTTCAACCTCACCTCCAACAACCATGGCCCTCCTCCTATTTTGCATCCACATGCTGCACCTTGGCTACATCTTCCGAAAGCACAGCGTTAGTTTTCACATATACGCTGATGACACTCAGCTCTACCTCACCACCACTCCTCTCGACTCCTCCACTTTTGCTAAATTATTAGATCGTTTATTCATCATCCAGCACTGAATGAGCAGAAATTTCCTCCAATTAAATATCGGGAAGACTGAAGCCATTGTTTTCAGCCCCATTCCAAGCTCAATGCCGAGCAACCAATTCCATCCCTCTCTCTGTTAACAGTCTGAAACTAAGCCAGTCTGTTTGCAAGCTTGGTGTATATTTGACCCTGAGATGACCTTCCGACCACACACCTGTGCCATCACTAAGGCAGTCACCACCTGACTTTACTCCTGTCTCTGCTCATTGGCTGAAATCTCATTCATGCCTTTGTTACCTCTAGTCTTGATTATTCCATTGCACTCCTTGGCTGGTCTCCCAAATTCTACCCTCCATAAACTTGAGGCAACTCAAAACTCTGCTGCCCATGTCTTAACTTGGACCAAGTCTCATTTAGCTATCACCCCCGTTACTGCTGTACATTTACTCCCAATCATGCATCATGACCTTGAACATCTTGATTTTAAAATTTTCATCCTTGTTTTCAAATCCCCCCATGCCCTTACTACCATATCCCCCACCTCCCCCACACCCCAACTCTGTAATCTCCTCCAGCCCCTACACTCCGAGATACCTGCGCTCATCTAATTCTGGCCTCGATTTTAATCACTCTACCACTGGTGGTTATGCCTTCAGTTGCTTTAGGGCCTAAGCTCTGGAATTCCCTTCCTACTCCTCTCTGCCTCTCTATCTCACTTTCCTCTTCTAAGAGGCTTCTTAAAACCTACCTCTTTGACTAAGCCTTTGGTCATCTGTCCAGTGTCAACATTTTGTTTTTCCATTTGCCCATGTGAAGCACCTTGGGAGGTTTTATTATATTAAAGGTGCTATATAAATACAACTTGTTGTTGATGTTCAGTTCTGCTTTCACTTTTGGGCATGCACTTCATAAAAGTGAAAGGAACATATCTTTTTGTTTCTGTTGGACTGTGGATTAAAATTACAATGGCTGCAGTTTGAAAGGCATGTCCACTGGAACAGGATGAGAGATATATACAATGTTGCAGTCCTGGAACAGAGTGTGCCATGAAAGACAGGATGGTGCCAGAAAGGAGTCCTAGACCAAGGGAGCTGCGTAGCAACAATGTTTTAATTGGCTCCTGACCAGGTGACCAGGTTTTGTGTGAGGGCAGTGCAGCAGAATAGCCCCTAGCCTGAAAGGAACGAGACCTAAAACCTCTTTCACCTGTGTGTGAAAGATTCCAGTAATTCCACAATAACAGCTAGCTGGCTTTTTCTCCTCACATCTCTATAACCTGCTTTCTCTCTGAAAACCCCTGTCAAGAGGCAAAAGGGGCGAACCACTGTTAGGGACATTGAGACGCAGGCGCTCAAGTAGTGAACTAAATACTGTAAGTGCTGGAAGACCACCTCATGTCATCAACGAGAGCTGAAAAGAATTTGGAAGACAACGATGAAAATCAACCCATCAAATCCTGTACTCCAGAACTGGTGCTATTGAACTGTTTTATCCCACCCTTAAAATCCACGGTTTTGTGTGTCTTACGTGTCTTGTATGTGTGTGTATAGGGATTTAAGGAAGGGCAGAGTTTAGGTTACAGAATTAGAAATTGCAGTTCATATTTCTTGCTTTTGCCACTGATTAACGAAATTTGTTCAATAAACAGTTATTTACTTATGAAGTTTACAAACCTGGTGCTCGTATTCTGTTAATTTAAAATAAACAGTTAGGTAGAATTGGGGCATTCTGGTGGTTTGGTCAAACTTTTCACATTTGTCGTGGCTCGGGGAACAGTAGGGCTGATATTACAGTGCACTATCCCCAGTTCCCAGACAAAAGATATATTCATCTTGGAGGGGATGCAGCACAGATTCACCAAAATGATACTGAGGCTAAAAGGGTTAAATTATGAGGATAGGCTACACGGACTAGGTTTGTATTGCCTTTTAGGGGAGATTAAAGGGCGATAAAAATTGAGGCGCTTGATGTTACTGCCGCCAAATGGTACAAGTTCCAGCTCTAGATGATATATTCATTCATGTTCTGCATCACTGGACACCCACTAAGCAGACCTTGCAGTGATCCAGATAATACCTTAGTTGTTCAATATCTATTTCAAATTTAGCGAAGTACCTTGTGTGTACAGGGTTCTATGATCATAACTTCTTAGAAAGTATACTGAAAGACATTCTGATGAGATGAAGCCAACTGCAAACCAACAACCTGATTTATTTTACATGAAGAAATCAAATATAATCTTTTAATGGAGTTTGACAATTTTCTTCTATTTATCCTAAAAAACAAACCATACATCTGATTATCATTCTGGGCTAAAATTTACTCAAAGGTTAGCAATCCACAGGCTGACTCACAATAAATCTTAGAAAGCAGATTTCAGAGAGAATCTTATTTATGGAAAGTCCTTCTTAACAGTTTCTTACCGTGTATCTCTGGATTGAGTGGTATGCATGGTAAAGTTCTGCCAGGTGCTGGAAATGGTGAAACATTTTAAGCATCTCGAGTTGCTTCTCTGCATTTTCTGTTAAATATTTGCAAATAGTTTTTTAAAATTATACTGCCTAATTAAATAAAAACAAACTAAATTTCATCCAGATGTTAACTGTTAAAATTTGCATCAGAATTATCAAGAAATGACCAATATGTTAAATAAGCTCATCTGTTTGATATGTAAAAGCATTCATCCAATTACCTATCAATCTACTTTCTTACCAGAAATGTATCTAGTTATTTCTCAAATCTAGTTAACTTCTGATAAATGTTCTGACCCTAATGCTGAGGCTGTGTGACCCATATATTGAGCTTTGTTTTCACAAAAATTAGAAACATTAGGTATCCTGAGGGATAAGCCCTCAGTGAATATTTACATGAGTTCAAAGCATTTCAAGGCTTTCAAACAAAAGTTAACAATGCAGCCACTTATAAAACAATAGGCGTCAAAAGAAAGGCAGAAGCAAGAAACAGGGTCTGTGAACAAGTGATCCTAAACAGCTGTTTAACGGTGCTACTAAGTGAGGTAGGTTGTTCAGCAATGCAACATACATGGAAGGGGATAGCAGTCAGGGTCAATTTTGTGTGCAGTTCTATGGAGCATTGCTACCAGGAACTAACTGCTGGGCCTTGGAGTTCATAAACAACATTCAATAATAATAGTGGTCTTATCTTGACCTATATCCAGGCAGTGCACAGACAACATCCAATAATAATAGTGGTCTTATCTCAAGCTATATCCAGGGGAACATTAGGGGGAACTTCTTCACTCAGAGAGTGGTGAGAATGTGGAACGAGCTACCATCTGACATGGTAAATGCGGGCTCACTCAAGTTTTAAGAATAAATTGGATAGATACATGGATGGGAGAGGTCTGGAGGGTTATGGACTAGGTACAGGTCAATGGGACTAGTGGAATAATACTTAGGCACAGACTAGAAGGGCCGAATGGCCTGTTTTCTGTGCTGTAGTGTTCTATGGTTCTAATAGTGGTCTTATCTTGACCTATATCCAGGCAGTGCATAGACAACATCCAATAATAATAGTGATCTTACCTCGAGCTATATCCAGGCACTGCATAGACAACATCCAATAATAATAGGCAGCGTCATTGAACCGACTTTCCAAAACTGCATTGTGAGTCAGCTGTTCCAGAACCTTGACTGCCTCACCTTGCCGGCCAGCCTTGTGAAATGCTGGGAGCGATAGCAAAGGAACCCAAAACATCATGAGAAATCAAAGCAAACTTTTAGAGATCTTTCATAACGTACATGTAATTAGCAAGCTGGTCACTGCTGCACTGAAAATTGTCATGCTGCAGCAAACCTATCGATGTCCTGCAGTTGTGACCCCGTTAGAATTTTGGCGCTGCATTAGGATTGGGCCAGCAGGCAGGCATGATAACAGAGGTGCATCTTCAGCACACATTTTCCTATTTAATCATGAAATTTGGTGCCTCCCCATTATTGGGTGGGAAGGGCTTCAGTCCTCAGGCCACTTCACTTCTCTGTTCCTCCTCCCTAGGGACAATGTTGCTATCCTGGAACACAAGAGTGCCATAGAGAACAGGATGGTGCCGGAAAGGGGTTCTGGACTAAGGGAGACTGCCTGACAACAGCATTTTAATTGGCTCCTGACCAGGTGACCAGGTTTTTGTTTGGTAACAGTGCAGGCAGAACAGCTCCTAGCCTGCAAAGAGGGAAGACCTGAAACCTCTCTCTCCTGTGTTTGTAAGATTCCAGCAATTCTGCCATAATAGCTAGCTGGTTGTTCCTCACATCTCTGTAACCTGCTTTCTCTGAAAACCCCTGTCAAGAGGAAAAGGGGAAAAATCACCAGTATAGACACTGAAAAACAAGTTGTTCAACCAGTGAACCACAGACTGAAAGTGCTGGGAGACCACATCGTGTCATCAACAACAAACTGCAAGGAATTTGGAAGGCATCAATCAAAATCAACCCATCTAATCCTGTACTCCAGATTGGTGCTATTGAACTGTTTTATCCCACCCTTAAAATCCATGTTTTGTGTGTCTTCTGTGTGTGTGTATGTGTGTTTGTGTATAGGGGTTTAAGAAGGGGTAGAGCCTTCCGGACTGAATATTGAGTTCAACAACTTTAGATCATGAACTCTCTCCTCCTTCCCCACCCCCTTTCTGATCCCCCTTTTTCCAATAATTTATATATATTTTTCTTTTCCCACCTATTTCCATTATTTTTAAATGTATTTCCATCCATTGTTTTATCTCCACCTTTTATCCCTCTCCGCAGATCCTGTCAGACCTGCTGAGTTTTTCCAGGTACTTTTGTTCTCTAGAGTTTAAGTTATTGAGTTAGAAGTTAGCAGCTCATGTTTCTTTCTTTTGCCACTAGTTAAAGACAATTTGTTCAATAAACAGTTATTTACTTATGAAGTTTACAAACCTGGTGTTCATATTCTGTTAACCTAAATTGAGTAGAATTGGGGCAACCTGGTGGTTTGGTCAAACTTTTCATATTTGTCGTGGCTCAGGGAATAGTGGGGCTGATATTACAGTGCACTCTCCCAGTGAGTCGTGACAATGCTTTATCTCTCTCAGCGTACCAGTTTCCATTCCTGTGTGATTCCAACTGAACCAGGGTTACGAAAACTCCCAGAGTAGGCAGTTCTACCCCAAGCCTCTAATCACAGGCTGATCCTGAGACATCAGCCATGCTGTAAAGGGTGAAAAAAAGGAGCTTGCAACAACGTACCTGAGTGAACAGAAGTTCCACCCCTCATATGACTGACAGGAAAATCTTAATGTTAGTGGGGACCTTTCAGGATAATATACCTGCCCATTTCCAGTCAGGTCCATTGGACACCAACAGCACATCCAAGGAACTTCAGAGCCAATGTCAAAACACGTTAAACCAGACACCGACTATAAGCTGCTTTTTCTTTATTACATACAACCAAGGAGCAGTAGGCCATTCAGCCCCTCGAGCCTGCTCTGTCATTTAATAAGATCATGGCTGATCTGAAAGTAACCTCAAATCTGCATCCCACCTACCCTGATAACCTACCACCCCCATGCTTACCAAGAATCTATCCACCTCTGCCTTAAAAACATTCAAAGACTCTGCTTCCACCACCTTTTCAGTATGAGAGTTCCAAAGACTCACCATCCTCTGAGTGAGAAAAAATTGGCCTCATCTCTGTTTTAAATGGGTGACCTCTTATTTTTAAACAGTGACCCCTAGTTTTAGATTCTCCCCCAAGAGGAAACATCCTCTCCACACCTACCCTGTCAAGAATCCTCAGGATCTTGGATGTTTCAAATTGCCTCTTAACCTTCTAAACTCCAGCAGATACAAGCCTAGTCTGTCCAACATTTCCTCATAAGACAACCCGCCCATTTCAGGTATCAGTCTGGTAAACCTTTATTATTTCCTTGGCAAGCAGTGAAATAATTTCCCACTTGCAGACTTTCACAGAAAATCAAAGAATATGCTCATAAACTGTTATTTTATTCACAGCAGAAAAAGACAGCATAAGAGAATTAGATTTGGATAATATAATATCTCTTTTCTTATCTGAACATGGCTGAGCCCTGACTTTACCCAGCCAAACCTAACTAATTCTCACCTTTTTGAGCTTCTTCAAACTGGTCATTTTCTGCCAGCCACTGTGCATATGGCACATACACAGTGTCCTTGAATTCTGGGTGCCGAGCCACCAAAGTAAAGGCCTGAACAGAAAAAAAAAGGAAAAGCCAAAAACATGAGAAGCAGATTGGCATTATCCATCATTAGGCACTGTACTAAATGGTCCAACAGCACACACCGGGATGCTAATCAGGAGTTGGTCATTGCATGGTACTGCCTAGATCAGTCACTTGGGGAAAGTTGAAGCAGCACAAGAATGGATAAACATAGGGGTTTCTGAGCTAGGGAACCAGTAGGGCTGTAGCACATACAAAATCTGTCCTCACTTAATGGAAAGAAGATAAACTGAAGCCACTCATCTTATCTGACCTGCTGAGACCCTGAACAATTGTGGATCAGCAATACTAACAAAGGTGGAGAAGTGAGTCAATGTCCCAACAATATGGAAAATGTTGCTTTGGGGGATGGAGTTGTCTATAGCTACACTGTAACTGAGCTCATGAAGCTTTCCTGTGATCTTTTACTACATATGTGTGCATGATTTCACTAAAAAATTGAACAGAGTAAACCTTCCTGAAGCCCATTTATAATGTCACTATACCAAGTGACCAGAGCAATTCTACTCCCGAAGTTCTTTAATTTCAATCTCAGAAGAGGTCTCCCTATAGAACTTGTGTGAAATTGCCATTCCTTGCACCAGCCAACATTAAGTTGTCTGATTCAGATCAAACTGATAAGTAATTTTGTTTTATGCCCAAAACTTTGCAGAACTAGTATAGGACTGTCCAGACTCTCTCATAACTTTCGATTTTCTTAAGATTATAGGATCCCTATTATTTTGTTATTAATGTCATCTCTTTTCACTACAGTATGAACAAAGTCAGTGGTGAGTACTGGTAATAGCTTGATGGCATCAAGGAACCCTAGCAAAACTGGAGTCAATGGGAATCAGGAAACTCTCCATTGGTTGGAGTCATACCCAGCACAAAGGAAGAAGGTTGTGTTGGAGGTCAATCTTCTCAGTTCCAGGATATTGCTGCAGGAGTTCCTCAGGGTAGTGTCCTAGGTCCAACCATCTTCAGCTGCTTCATCAATGACCTTCCCTCCATCATAAGGTCAGAAGTGGGGAAGTTCACTGATGATTGCAAAATGTTCAGCAACATTCGCGACACCTCAGATATTAAAGCAGCCCATGTCCAAATGCAGTAAGACCTGGACAATAACCAGGCTTGGGCTGACAAGCAGCAAGTAACATTCACGCCACACAAGTACCAAGCAATGACCATCTCCAACAAGAGAGAATCTAACCATCACCCTTTGACATTCAATGGCAATGCCCTCGCTGAATTCCCCACTATCAACATCCAAGTTAGAGGCTAGGGATCCTGTGGCGAATAACTCACCTCCTGTCTCTTCAAAGCCTGTCCACAATCTACAAGGCAGAAGTCAGGAGTGTGGTGGAATACTCTCTACTTGCCTGAATGAGTGCAGCTCCAAAAACATTCAAGAACCTTGACACTATCCAGGACAAAGCAGCCCATTTGATTGGCACCCCATCCACAAACATTCACTCCCTTCACCACCAACGCACAGTAGCAGCAGGGTGTACCATCTACAAGAGGCACTGCAAGAACTAACCAAGGCTCCTAAGATGCAGCTTCCAAACCCATGGCTACTACCACCTAGAAGGACAGGGGCAGCAGACACATGGGAACACAACCACCTGAAAATTTCCCTCCAAGCCACTGACTTGGAACTAAATCACTGTTCCTTCACTGGGTCAAAATCCAAGAACTCCCTCCCTAAAAACACTGTGGGTGTACCTACACCACATGGACTGCAGCGATTCAAGAAAGCAGCTCACCACCACCTTCTCAAGGGCAATTAGGGATGGGCAATAAATGCTGGCCTTGCCAGCGACGCCAAAATCCCATGAATGAATAAAAGAAACATAGCACTAGTAGCTCGTAATCCTATAACAATCAGAAAAATCATATCATCTTTACTACACACACACAGGTCTGCCTTGAGGGAAAACTGTTTAATCACCATTGTGCCTATTCATGCAATTATTTCTCAACATGACCTGTTGGAAATCATCCTCACCTCCTCCCAGTGCCTGGTCTCCACATGCAGCAGGACCTGAGCCTCGAGGTCTCCCATTTTCATATATGTTTCCGCCGCGTAACCAGGATGCTGCAGCTTCTTTAAAAAATAGGCACATCTTGATAGGGGTTCCCGCTCAGCCTTGTCTAGTTTTCGAGCTACATCAATTAACCTATGCAAGTAAACAAATAGATTCTCATTATAGTTCAATGGTGTTTTGGTATAAACTTAGGAAAATTTAAGCATATGTGCCTGTGTTCTTTCATTGTTTGGTCCACAATTTTCTCTATTGTTATGTTTGGTTAGTGTTGGTTTGTGGTTAGGTCAGTGTGTGTGTTTGTGTTTGGTCAGTGCAAGTGCTTGTGTTGGCTGGTGGATTGGTCAGTGTGCGTGCCTGTGTTGGCTGGTAGATTGGTCAGTGTGCGTGCCTGTGTTGGCTGGTGGATTGGTCAGTGTGCGTGTCTGTGTTGGTGTGCTTTGGTCAGTGTGTGTATCTATATTTGCTCATTGTTTGGTCAATGTGTGTCTCTGTGTGTGCTCGTGGTTTGGTCAATATTTGTGTCTTTGTTTGCACATGGTTTGGTTAGTATGTGTCTGTGTTTGCTCATGGTTTCATCAGTATGTGTATCTGTGTTTGCTCATGGTTTCGTCAGTATGCGTGTCTGTGTTTGCTCGCGGTTTGGTCAGTTTGCGTGTCTGCGTTGGCTCATGGTTTGGTCAGTTTATGTGTCTGCGTTGGCTCGTGGTTTGGTCAGTATGTGTGTCGGTTTAAGATTTGGTCCATGTGTTTCTGTGCTGCTTCGTGATTTGGTCCATGTGTTCGTTTGTTGATTTGTGCTTTGGTTTCCGGGGTTATTCTACAGGGAGAACATGTACTGATTGGGCAGCAGAGGGAATAGAGATGCAGCAGCCCTGTGCAGTTAGCAATTTATAACTATGGGAACAGGCACCCATGCAGGCACAAGGATTGATTTATATGGCTAGTCCAGTTAATTTTCTGGTCAATGATTACCCCTAGGATGTTGATTGTGGGGTATTCAGTGATACTAATACCACTGAACATCAAGGGTAAATGTTAAGATTCTATTGTTGGCGATGGTCATTGCCTGCACTTGTGTATTGCAAATGTTACTTGCCACTTATCAGCCCAAAGCTGAATGTTGTCCAGGTCTTGCTGCATGTGGGCACAGACTGTTTCATTATCTGAGGAGTGGTATGAAAACGACACATACTTCGTTGAGAGCGGAGGTCGGGAGCTTCAACTCCTGACAGGCCTTGCAGTTTTTGCGCATGCGTAGACCAGGAGCTGGCTGCACATGCGCAGTTTTACACTTTTTACATTCATAGGGCCCAGCATGCCTGTGCAGGAAGAAAAACAGGATAAAAACATGGGCAGGTGAACGAGATTGGAGCACCATGGAAGACTAGTGTCCCATGTAGGGGACAGGGAGAGGTCCCAAAGGGGAGAGGGGGCAGGGAAATTCGCAAAAGAAGGGTCCCAGGGAGGTAACGGACAGGAAAAGTCCCAGTTCAGCTAAAAAGACAGGAGCAGAGAAACAGGCTCCAAACAGAAAAAAGGCCGTGGGGAGCAGGCCAAGTGAAGAAGGCAACTTAAAGTTGGTGACTTCATGCTAAGTTGAGGCAAAGGTACTCCTTTGTGTCAGCAGTGTTCTGATTGACGCAGCCGAAGGGCTGAAGGTGTGCTTGTGAGTTGGTGCTTGAGTGCATAGTCAGGGATCCATGGGAACAGAATCTCAGGAGGCGAGATTGAAACCCTGCAAGGTGGGTTGTCGTTGATACTATCCGAGCTGAAGCGACTTTTGGAAAGAATTTCCAGGTTAGATCTTCGAAGGTGAAGAACTGGAATCCCTCATGAGAGAGATAGAGTTTCAGTGAGATTAGTTGACTCAGTGTTCCTGATGTCTGGGTGGGTTGTTGAGAAATCCATGGACTCTGTCTTGGTCGCCTCTGCCATTTATTGTGTAGTGTGGTGTGTTCAACCACAATCTGCTTCTTAATTCACATGTACCTCATATTAATCCTGAACGTTAAAGTATAAGATAGGTATTGTGAATTGTTTTACCTTTCTGACCTTGTATTGTAAAGTTTATTTTTGTTTGTTCAAAACCAATGAAATCTTGTGACTTTATTCACTGAGAAAGAGTCTTGAATCTCAAACTTTGTCTACATTAAACAAAAGATTACTGGTCCATACCGTATCGTGCCAATAACATGGAGGTCTGGTCAAGGATCATAACAGGAGCTACAAACGGTACTGGACATTGTACAGCCATCAGCAAAGTTGTTTACAGTGTTGAAAAGTTTTATCTCAGCAATCCCAAACAATATGATGACATTGCATGCTGAAACAGTGGATAACTGAATTGGCTGGCACCAAAAACACAGAGATCAAAATATAACTAGGCAACTTAAATTTGAATTAAATGTGTCTGTGTCTTTTTCTGATACTGTATGGTGCGGTGGTATTGTCACTGGACTAGTAATCTAGAGACACAGGGTAATGCTCTGGGGACACGAGTTCGAATCCCACCACAGCAGATTTCAATTCAATAAAAATATGGAATTAGAATTCTGCTGATGACCACAAAACCATTGCTGATTGTCATAAAACCCGATCTGGTTGACTAATGCCCTTTAGAGAAGGAAATCTGCTGTCCTTACCTGGTCTGGCTTACATGTGATTCCAGACCCACAGCAATGTGGTTGACTCTTAAATGCCCTCTGAACAAGGGCAATTAGGGATGGGCAATAAATGCTGGCCTAACCAGTGACACCCAAATCCCATGAACAAATATTCAAAAAAGAAACCACACGCATCATAACTCACTGACAACTACAAAAACTCTGCAACACAATTGAGTA
>NW_027600517.1:0-13778 GCF_964194155.1 Cetorhinus maximus | reverse complement strand
GTTTGGCTCTGTTTGACTGTGTTTGGCTCTGTTTGGCTCTCTTCTGCTCTGCTTCAATCTGTTTGGCTCTGTTTGACTCTATTTTGCTCTGATTGGCTCTCTATGCCTCTGTGTTCCTCTGTTGCCCTCTGTTTGGCTCTGTTTGACTCTGTTTTGGCATGTTTGGCTCTGTTTGGCTCTGTGCGGCTCTGTTTTGTTCTGTTTGGCTCTGGTTGACTCTATTTTGCTCTGTTTGGCTTTCTTTTACTCTGTTTTCCTCCGTTTCCCTCTGTTATGCCTTGTTTGGCAATGTTTGGTTCTGTTTTGCTCCGTTTGACTCTGTTTGGCTCTGTTTGGCTCTGTTTGACTCTGTTTTGCGCTGTTTGGCTCTCTTTGCCTCTGTGTTCCTCTGTTTCCCTCTGTTTGGCTCTGTTTGACTCTGTGTTGCCATGTTTGCCTCTGTTTGGCTCTGTGCAGCTCTGTTTGGTTCTGTTTGGTTCTGTTTGGCGCTGTTTGGATCTGTCCTGCTCTGCTTCACTCTGTTTTCCTCCGTTTCCCTCTATTTGGCTCTGTTTGGCTCTGTTTGGCTCTGTTCGGCTCTGTTAGGCTCTGTTTGACTCTGTTTTGCTCTGTATGGCTCTCTTTGCCTCTGTGTTCCTCTGTTTCCCTCTGTTTGGCTCTGTTTGACTCTATTGTGCTCTGTTTGGCTCTGATTGGCTCTTTTTGGCTCTGTTTTGCTCTGTTCCACTCTGTTCTGCTCTGTTTGACTCTGTTTTGCTCTGTTTCGGTCTGTTTGGCTCTGTGTGGCTCTGTATTACTCTGTTTTGCATTGTTTGGCTCTGTTTACCTCTGTTTCCCTCTGTTTAGATCTGTTTGACTCTGTTTTGCTCTTTTTGCCTCTGTTTGATTCTGTTCGCTCTGTTTTGCTCTGTTTACCTCTGTTTTCCTGTGTTTGGATCTGTTTGGCTCAGTTTGGTTCTGTTTGGTTCTGATTGGATCTTTTTGGTTCTGTTCTGCTCAGCTTCACTCTGTTTGCCTCTTTTTGACTCTGTTTTGCTCCGGTTAGCTCTGTTTGGTTCTTTTTTGCTCTGTTTTGTTTTGTTTCACTCTGTTTTGTTCTGTTTGGCTCTGTATGGCTCTGTTATATTCTGTTTGGCAATGTTTGGTTCTGTTTGGCTCTGTTTTGCTCTTTTTGGCTCTGTTTTGCTCTGTTTGACTCTGTTCTGCTCTGTTTGGCTCTGTTTTGATCTGTTTCGATCTGTTTGGCTCTCTCTGCCTCTGTGTTCCTCTGTTTCCCCCTGTTTGGCTCTGTTTGAATCTGTTTTGCTCTGTATGGCTCTGATTGACTCTTCTTGGCTCTGTTTTGCTCTGTTCCTCTCTGTTTTGCTCTGCCTAGCTCTGTTTGACTCTGTGTTGCTCTGTTTGGCTCTCTTTGGCTCCGTGTGGCTCTGTTTGGTTCTGTTTGGCGCTGTATGGCGCTCTTCTGCTCTGCGTCACTTTGTTTGGCTCTGTTCGACTCTGTTTTGCTCTGTTTGGCTCTGTTTGGTTCTTTTTGGCTCTGTTTTGCTCTGTTTCACTCTGTTTTGTTCTATTTGGCTTTCTTTGGCTCTGTTTTCCTCTGTTTCTGTCTGTATGGCTCTGTTTGGCTCTGTTCGTATCTGTTTGGCTCAGTTTGGCTCTGTTTGGTTCTGTTTTGCTCTGTTCCACTCTGTTTCCCTCTTGTTGGCTCTCTTTGACTGCGTTTTGCTCTGTTTCGATCTGTTTTGCTCTGTTTCCCTCTGTTTGGCTCTGTTATGCTCTGTTTGGCTCTGTTTGGTTCTGTTTAGCTCTGTTTGTCTCTGTTTGGCTCTGTTTTGCTCTGTTTGGCTCTGCTTGGCTCTGTTTCATTCTGTTTGACTCTATTTTGCTCTGTCTGGCTTTCTTTGGCTCTGTTTTCCTCCGTTTGCCTCTGTTTGGCTCTGTTCAGTTCTGTTTGGCTCAGTGTGTCTCTGTTTGGCTCTGTTATGCGCTGTTTGGCAATGTTTGGTTCTGTTTGGCTCTGTTTTGCTCTGTTTGGCTCTGTTTTGCTCTGTCTGGCTCTCTTTGCCTCTGTGTTCCTCTGTTTCCATCTGTTTGGCTCTGTTTGACTCGGTTTTTCTCTGTTTGGCTCTGATTGGCTCTTTTGGGCTCTATTCTGCTCTGTTCCACTCTGTTTTCCTCTGTCTAGCTCTGTTTGACTCTGTTTTGCTCTGTTTAATTCTGTTTTATTCTGTTCACTCTGTTTTGCTCTGTTTGACGCTGTTTTCCTCTGTTTGGCTCTGTTTGACTCTGTTTTGCCATGTTTGGCTCTGTTTGGCTCTGTGCGGCTCTGTTTGGTTCTGTTTGGTTCTGTTTGGCGCTGTTTGGATCTGTTCTGCTCTGCTTCACTCTGTTTGGCTCTGTTTGACTCTGTTTTGCTCTGTTTGGCTCTGTTGGGTTCCTTTTGGCACTGTTTTGCTCTGTTTCACTCTGTTGTATTCTGTTTGGCTCTGTTTGGCTCTGTTATGCTCTGTTTGGCTCTGTTTCCTTCTGTTTGGCTCTGCTTGACTCTGTTTGGCTCTGTTTTGCTCTGTTTGACTCTGTTTAGCTCTGTTTGGCTCTGTTTGGCTCTCTTCTGCTCTGCTTCAATCTGTTTGGCTCTGTTTGACTCTATTTTGCTCTGATTGGCTCTCCATGCCTCTGTTTTCCTCCGTTTCCCTCTATTTGGCTCTGTTTGCCTCTGTTTGGCTCTGTTCGGCTCTGTTAGGCTCTGTTTGACTCTGTTTTGCTCTGTTTGGCTCTCTTTGCCTCTGTGTTCCTCTGTTTCCCTCTGTTTGGCTCTGTTTGACACTGTTATGCTCTGTTTAGCTCAGATTGGCTCTTTTTGCCTCTGATTTGCTCTGTTCCACTCTGTTTTGCTCTGTCTAGCTCTGTTTGACTCTGTTTTGCTGTGTTTGGCTCTGTTTGGCTCTGTGTGGTTCAGTTTGGTTCTGTTTGGTTCTGATTGGATCTTTTTGGTTCTGTTCTGCTCAGCTTCACTCTGTTTGCCTCTTTTTGACTCTGTTTTGCTCCGGTTAGCTCTGTTTGGTTCTTTTTTGCTCTGTTTTGCTTTGTTTCACTCTGTTTTGTTCTGTTTGGCTCTGTATGGCTCTGTGATGTTCTGTTTGGCAATGTTTGGTTCTGTTTGGCTCTGTTTTGCTCTTTTTGGCTCTGTTTTGCTCTGTTTGACTCTGTTCTGCTCTGTTTGGCTCTGTTTGGCTCTGTTTCGATCTGTTTGGCTCTCTCTGCCTCTGTGTTCCTCTGTTTCCCCCTGTTTGGCTCTGTTTGAATCTGTTTTGCTCTGTATGGCTCTCTTTGCTTCTGTGTTCCTCTGTTTCCCTCTGTTTGGATCTTTTTGACTCTGTTTTGCTCATTTTGCCTCTGTTTGATTCTGTTCGCTCTGTTTTGCTCTGTTTGGCTCTGTTTTGCTCTGTTTGACTCTGTTTTCCTCTGTTTGGCGCTGTTTGGCTCCGTTTACCTCTGTTTTCCTGTGTTTGGATCTGTTTGGCTCTGTTGTGCTCTGTTTGGCTCTGTTTGCCTCTGTTTGGCTCTGTTCTGCTCTGTTTCACTCTCTTTGGCTCTGTTTGACTCTGTTTGACTCTGTTTGGCTCTATTTGGCTCTGTTTCCCTCTGTTTCCCTCTGTTTGGCTCTGTTTGACACTGTATTGCTCTGTTTGGCTCTGTTTGGCTCTGTTTGGTTCTATTTGGCTCTGTTTTGCTCTGTTTCACTCTGTTTAGCTCTGTCTGGCTCTGTTTGGCTCTGTTTTGCTCTCTTTTCCTCTGCATGGTGCTGTTTGGCTCTGTTATGCTCTGTTTCCCTCTGTTTGGCTCTGTTTAGCTGTGCTTGTCTCCATTCTGCTCTGTTTGGCTCTGTTCTCCTCTGTATGGCTCTGTTTGAGCAAACAGAGCCAAACAGTTTGGCTCTGTCTGGCTCTGTTTTGCTTTATTTGGCTCTGCTTTGCTCTGTTTCGCTCTGTTCTGCTCTGTTTGACTCTGTTTGGCTCTGTTATGCTCTGTTTGACTCTGTTTGGCTCTGTTTGGATCTCTTTGCGTCTGTGATCCTCTGTTTCCCTCTGTTTGGCTCTGTGTGGCTCTGTTTGGTTCTGTTTGGTTCTGTTTGGCTCTGTTTGGCTCTGTTGTGCTCTGCTTCACTCTGTATGGCTCCGTTTGACTCTGTTTGGCTCTGTTTGGCTCTGTTCTACTCTGTTTGACTCTGTTTTGCTCTGTTTCATTCTGTTTTGCTCTGTATGGCTCTCTTTGCCTCTGTGTTCCTCTGTTTCCCTCTGTTTGTATCTGTTTGACTCTGTTTTGCTCTTTTTGCCTCTGTTTGATTCTGTTCGCTCTGTTTTGCTCTGTTTGGCTCTGTTTTGCTCTGTTTGACTCTGTTTTCCTTTGTTTGGCGCTGTTTGGCTCTGTTTACCTCTGTTTTCCTGTGTTTGGATCTGTTTGGCTCTGTTGTGCTCTGTTTGGCTCTGTTTGCCTCTGATTGGCTCTGTTCTGCTCTGTTTCACTCTCTTTGGCTCTGTTTGACTCTGTTTGACTCTGTTTGGCTCTATTTGGCTCTGTTTCCCTCTGTTTGGCTCTGTTTGACACTGTATTGCTCTGTTTGGCTCTGTTTGGCTTGTTTGGTTCTATTTGGCTCTGTTTTGCTCTGTATTAATCTGTTTAGCTCTGTCTGGCTCTGTTTGACTCTGTTTTGCTCTGTTTGGCTCTGTTTGACTCTGTTTTGCTCTGTTTGGATCTCTTTGCGTCTGTGTTCCTCCGTTTCCCTCTGTTTGGCTCTGTGTGGCTCTGTTTGCTTCTGTTTGGTTCTGTTTGGCTCTGTTTGCTTCTGTTTGGTTCTGTTTGGCTCTGTTTGGCTCTGTTGTGCTCTGCTTCACTCTGTTTGGCTCTGTTTGACTCTGTTTTGCTCTGTTTCATTCTGTTTTGTTCTGTTTGGCTCTACTATGCTCTGTTTGGCTCTGTTTGGTTCTGTTTGGCTCTGTTTGGCTCTGTTTGGCTCTGTTTGATTCTGTTTGGCTCTGTTTTGCTCTGTTTGACTCTGTTTTCCTCTGTTTGGCGCTGTTTGGCTCTGTTGTGCTCTGTTTGGCTCTGTTTGCCTCTGTTTGGCTCTGTTCTGCTCTGTTTCACTCTCTTTGGCTCTGTTTGACTCTGTTTGACTCTGTTTGGCTCTATTTGGCTCTGTTTCCCTCTGTTTCCCTCTGTTTCCCTCTGCTTGACACTGTATTGCTCTGTTTGGCTCTGTTTTGCTCTATTTGGCTCTGCTTTGCTCTGTTTCACTCTGTTCAGCTCTGTCTGGCTCTGCTTGGCTCTGTTTTGCTCTCTTTTCCTCTGCATGGTGCTGTTTGGCTCTGTTTTGCTCTGTTTCCCTCTGTTTGGCTCTGTTTAGCTGTGTTTGTCTCCGTTCTGCTCTGTTTGGCTCTGTTCTCCTCTGTATGGCTCTGTTTGAGCAAACAGAGCCAAACAGTTTGGCTCTGTCTGGCTCTGGTTTGCTTTATTTGGCTCTGCTTTGCTCTGTTTCGCTCTGTTCTGCTCTGTTTGACTCTGTTTGGCTCTGTTATGCTCTGTTTTTGTCTGTTTTGCTCTGTTTGGATCTCTTTGCGTCTGTGTTCCTCCGTTTCCCTCTGTTTGGCTCTGTGTGGCTCTGTTTGCTTCTGTTTGGTTCTGTTTGGCTCTGTTTGGCTCTGTTGTGCTCTGCTTCACTCTGTTTGGCTCTGTTTGGCTCTACTATGCTCTGTTTGGCTCTGTTTGGTTCTGGTTGGCTCTGTTTGACTCTGTTTGGCTCTGTTTGACTATGTTTGGCTCTGTTTGGCTCTCTTCTGCTCTGCTTCAATCTGTTTGGCTCTGTTTGACTCTATTTTGCTCTGATTGGCTCTCTATGCCTCTGTGTTCCTCTGTTGCCCTCTGTTTGGCTCTGTTTGACTCTGTTTTGGCATGTTTGGCTCTGTTTGGCTCTGTGCGGCTCTGTTTTGTTCTGTTTGGCTCTGATTGACTCTATTTTGCTCTGTTTGGCTTTCTTTTACTCTGTTTTCCTCCGTTTCCCTCTGTTATGCCTTGTTTGGCAATGTTTGGTTCTGTTTTGCTCCGTTTGACTCTGTTTGGCTCTGTTTGGCTCTGTTTGACTCTGTTTTGCGCTGTTTGGCTCTCTTTGCCTCTGTGTTCCTCTGTTTCCCTCTGTTTGGCTCTGTTTGACTCTGTGTTGCCATGTTTGCCTCTGTTTGGCTCTGTGCGGCTCTGTTTGGTTCTGTTTGGTTCTGTTTGGCGCTGTTTGGATCTGTCCTGCTCTGCTTCACTCTGTTTTCCTCCGTTTCCCTCTATTTGGCTCTGTTTGGCTCTGTTTGGCTCTGTTCGGCTCTGTTAGGCTCTGTTTGACTCTGTTTTGCTCTGTATGGCTCTCTTTGCCTCTGTGTTCCTCTGTTTCCCTCTGTTTGGCTCTGTTTGACTCTATTGTGCTCTGTTTGGCTCTGATTGGCTCTTTTTGGCTCTGTTTTGCTCTGTTCCACTCTGTTCTGCTCTGTTTGACTCTGTTTTGCTCTGTTTCGGTCTGTTTGGCTCTGTGTGGCTCTGTATTACTCTGTTTTGCATTGTTTGGCTCTGTTTACCTCTGTTTCCCTCTGTTTAGATCTGTTTGACTCTGTTTTGCTCTTTTTGCCTCTGTTTGATTCTGTTCGCTCTGTTTTGCTCTGTTTACCTCTGTTTTCCTGTGTTTGGATCTGTTTGGCTCAGTTTGGTTCTGTTTGGTTCTGATTGGATCTTTTTGGTTCTGTTCTGCTCAGCTTCACTCTGTTTGCCTCTTTTTGACTCTGTTTTGCTCCGGTTAACTCTGTTTGGTTCTTTTTTGCTCTGTTTTGTTTTGTTTCACTCTGTTTTGTTCTGTTTGGCTCTGTATGGCTCTGTTATATTCTGTTTGGCAATGTTTGGTTCTGTTTGGCTCTGTTTTGCTCTTTTTGGCTCTGTTTTGCTCTGTTTGACTCTGTTCTGCTCTGTTTGGCTCTGTTTGGCTCTGTTTCGATCTGTTTGGCTCTCTCTGCCTCTGTGTTCCTCTGTTTCCCCCTGTTTGGCTCTGTTTGAATCTGTTTTGCTCTGTTTGGCTCTGATTGACTCTTCTTGGCTCTGTTTTGCTCTGTTCCTCTCTGTTTTGCTCTGCCTAGCTCTGTTTGACTCTGTGTTGCTCTGTTTGGCTCTCTTTGGCTCCGTGTGGCTCTGTTTGGTTCTGTTTGGCGCTGTATGGCGCTCTTCTGCTCTGCGTCACTTTGTTTGGCTCTGTTCGACTCTGTTTTGCTCTGTTTGGCTCTGTTTGGTTCTTTTTGGCTCTGTTTTGCTCTGTTTCACTCTGTTTTGTTCTATTTGGCTTTCTTTGGCTCTGTTTTCCTCTGTTTCTGTCTGTATGGCTCTGTTTGGCTCTGTTCGTATCTGTTTGGCTCAGTTTGGCTCTGTTTGGTTCTGTTTTGCTCTGTTCCACTCTGTTTCCCTCTTGTTGGCTCTCTTTGACTGCGTTTTGCTCTGTTTCGATCTGTTTTGCTCTGTTTCCCTCTGTTTGGCTCTGTTATGCTCTGTTTGGCTCTGTTTGGTTCTGTTTAGCTCTGTTTGTCTCTGTTTGGCTCTGTTTTGCTCTGTTTGGCTCTGCTTGGCTCTGTTTCATTCTGTTTGACTCTATTTTGCTCTGTCTGGCTTTCTTTGGCTCTGTTTTCCTCCGTTTGCCTCTGTTTGGCTCTGTTCAGTTCTGTTTGGCTCAGTGTGTCTCTGTTTGGCTCTGTTATGCGCTGTTTGGCAATGTTTGGTTCTGTTTGGCTCTGTTTTGCTCTGTTTGGCTCTGTTTCGCTCTGTCTGGCTCTCTTTGCCTCTGTGTTCCTCTGTTTCCATCTGTTTGGCTCTGTTTGACTCGGTTTTTCTCTGTTTGGCTCTGATTGGCTCTTTTGGGCTCTATTCTGCTCTGTTCCACTCTGTTTTCCTCTGTCTAGCTCTGTTTGACTCTGTTTTGCTCTGTTTAATTCTGTTTTATTCTGTTCACTCTGTTTTGCTCTGTTTGACGCTGTTTTCCTCTGTTTGGCTCTGTTTGACTCTGTTTTGCCATGTTTGGCTCTGTTTGGCTCTGTGCGGCTCTGTTTGGTTCTGTTTGGTTCTGTTTGGCGCTGTTTGGATCTGTTCTGCTCTGCTTCACTCTGTTTGGCTCTGTTTGACTCTGTTTTGCTCTGTTTGGCTCTGTTGGGTTCCTTTTGGCACTGTTTTGCTCTGTTTCACTCTGTTGTATTCTGTTTGGCTCTGTTTGGCTCTGTTATGCTCTGTTTGGCTCTGTTTCCTTCTGTTTGGCTCTGCTTGACTCTGTTTGGCTCTGTTTTGCTCTGTTTGACTCTGTTTAGCTCTGTTTGGCTCTGTTTGGCTCTCTTCTGCTCTGCTTCAATCTGTTTGGCTCTGTTTGACTCTATTTTGCTCTGATTGGCTCTCCATGCCTCTGTTTTCCTCCGTTTCCCTCTATTTGGCTCTGTTTGCCTCTGTTTGGCTCTGTTCGGCTCTGTTAGGCTCTGTTTGACTCTGTTTTGCTCTGTTTGGCTCTCTTTGCCTCTGTGTTCCTCTGTTTCCCTCTGTTTGGCTCTGTTTGACACTGTTATGCTCTGTTTAGCTCAGATTGGCTCTTTTTGCCTCTGATTTGCTCTGTTCCACTCTGTTTTGCTCTGTCTAGCTCTGTTTGACTCTGTTTTGCTGTGTTTGGCTCTGTTTGGCTCTGTGTGGTTCAGTTTGGTTCTGTTTGGTTCTGATTGGATCTTTTTGGTTCTGTTCTGCTCAGCTTCACTCTGTTTGCCTCTTTTTGACTCTGTTTTGCTCCGGTTAGCTCTGTTTGGTTCTTTTTTGCTCTGTTTTGCTTTGTTTCACTCTGTTTTGTTCTGTTTGGCTCTGTATGGCTCTGTTATGTTCTGTTTGGCAATGTTTGGTTCTGTTTGGCTCTGTTTTGCTCTTTTTGGCTCTGTTTTGCTCTGTTTGGCTCTGTTTGGCTCTGTTTTGATCTGTTTGGCTCTCTCTGCCTCTGTGTTCCTCTGTTTCCCCCTGTTTGGCTCTGTTTGAATCTGTTTTGCTCTGTTTGGCTCTGATTGACTCTTCTTGGCTCTGTTTTGCTCTGTTCCTCTCTGTTTTGCTCTGCCTAGCTCTGTTTGACTCTGTGTTGCTCTGTTTGGCTCTCTTTGGCTCCGTGTGGCTCTGTTTGGTTCTGTTTGGCGCTGTATGGCGCTCTTCTGCTCTGCGTCACTTTGTTTGGCTCTGTTCGACTCTGTTTTGCTCTGTTTGGCTCTGTTTGGTTCTTTTTCGCTCTGTTTTGCTCTGTTTCACTCTGTTTTGTTCTATTTGGCTTTCTTTGGCTCTGTTTTCCTCTGTTTCTGTCTGTATGGCTCTGTTTGGCTCTGTTCGTATCTGTTTGGCTCAGTTTGGCTCTGTTTGGCTCTGTTATGCTCTGTGTGGCAATGTTTGGTTATGTTTGACTCTGTTTTGCTCTGTTTTGCTCTGTTTTGCTCTGTTTGACTCTGTTTTGCATTGTTTGGCTCTGTTTGGCTCTGTTTGGCTCTGTTCTGCTCTATTTTGCTCTGATTGGCGCTCCTTGGCTCATTTTTGCTCTGTTCCACTCTGTTTTGCTCTGTCATGCTCTGTTTGACTCTGTTTTGCTCTGTTTTGCTCTGTTTGGCTCTGTATTGGCTCTCTTTGCCTCTGTGTTCCACTGTTTCCCTCTGTTTTGCTCTGTTTGGCTCTGTTTTGCTCTGTTTGACACTGTTTTCCTCTGTTTGGCGCTGTTTTGCTCTGTTTACCTCTGTTTTCCTGTGTGTGGATCTGTTTGACTCTGTTGTGCTCGGTTTGGCTCTGTTTGCCTCTGTTTGTCTCTGTTCTGCTCTGTTTCACTCTGTTTGGCTCTGTTTGACACTGTATTGCTCTGTTTGGCTCTGTTTGGCTCTGTCTGGCTCTATTTGGCTCTGTTTTGCTCTGTTTCACTCTGTTTAGCTCTGCCTGGCTCTGTTTGGCTCTGTTTTGCTCTCTTTTCCTCTGCATGGTTCTGTTTGGCTCTGTTATGCTCTGTTTCCCTCTGTTTGGCTCTGTTTAGCTGTGTTTGTCTCCGTTCTGCTCTGTTTGGCTCTGTTCTCCTCTGTATGGCTCTGTTTGAGCAAACAGAGCCAAACAGTTTGGCTCTGTATGGCTCTGTTTTGCTTTATCTGGCTCTGCTTTGCTCTGTTTCGCTCTGTTCTGCTCTGTTTGACTCTGTTTGGCTCTGTTATGCACTGTTTGACTCTGTTTTGCTCTGTTTGGATCTCTTTGCGTCTGTGTTCCTCTGTTTCCCTCTGTTTGGCTCTGTGTGGCTCTGTTTGCTTCTGTTTGGTTCTGTTTGGCTCTGTTTGGCTCTGTTTGGCAATGTTTGGTTCTGTTTGGCTCCGTTTTGCTCTGTTTGGCACTGTTTTGCTCTGTTTGACTCTGTTTTGCTCTGTTTTGCTCTGTTTGGCTCTGTTTGGCTCTGTTCTGCTCTATTTTGCTCTGATTGGCGCTTCTTTGCTCAGTTTTGCTCTGTTCCACTCTGGTTTGCTCTGTCTTGCTCTGTTTGACTCTGTTTTGCTCTGTTTGGCTCTGTGTGGCTCTGTTTTGCTCTGTTTGGCTCTCTTCGCCTCTGTGTTCCACTGTTTCCCTCTGTTTTGCTCTGATTGGCTCTGTTTTGTTCTGTTTGACACTGTTTCCCTCTGTTTGGCGCTGTTTGGCTCTGTTTACCTCTGTTTTCCTCTGTTTGGAACTGTTTGGCTCTGTTGTGCTCTGTTTGGCTCTGTTTTCCTCTGTTTGGCTCTGTTCTGCTCTGTTGCACTCTGTTTGGCTCTGTTTGACTCGGTTTGACTCTGTTTAGCTCTGTTTGGCTCTGTATGGCTCTGTTTGGCTCTATTTGGCTCTGTTTCCCTCTGTTTCCCTCTGTTTGGCTCTGTTTGACACTGTATTGCTCTGTTTGGTTCTGTTTGGCTCTGTCTGGCTCTATTTGGCTCTGTTTTGCTCTGTTTCACTCTGTTTAGCTCTGCCTGGCTCTGTTTGGCTCTGTTCTGCTCTCTTTTCCTCTGCATGGTGCTGTTTGGCTCTGTTATGCTCTGTTTCCCTCTGTCTGGCTCTGTTTAGCTGTGTTTGTCTCCGTTCTGCTCTGTTTGGCTCTGTTCTCCTCTGTATGGCTCTGTTTGAGCAAACAGAGCCAAACAGTTTGGCTCTGTCTGGCTCTGTTTTGCTTTATTTGGCTCTGCTTTGCTCTGTTTCGCTCTGTTCTGCTCTGTTTGACTCTGTTTGGCTCTGTTATGCACTGTTTGACTCTGTTTTGCTCTGTTTGGATCTCTTTGCGTCTGTGTTCCTCTGTTTCCCTCTGTTTGGCTCTGTGTGGCTCTGTTTGCTTCTGTTTGGTTCTGTTTGGCTCTGTTTGGCTTTGTTTGGCAATGTTTGGTTCTGTTTGGCTCCGTTTTGCTCTGTTTGGCACTGTTTTGCTCTGTTTGGCTCTGTTTGGCTCTGTTCTGCTCTATTTTGCTCTGATTGGCGCTTCTTGGCTCAGTTTTGCTCTGTTCCACTCTGGTTTGCTCTGTCCTGCTCTGTTTGACTCTGTTTTGCTCTGTCTGGCTCTGTGTGGCTCTGTTTTGCTCTGTTTGGCTCTCTTCGCCTCTGTGTTCCACTGTTTCCCTCTGTTTTGCTCTGTTTGGCTCTGTTTTGTTCTGTTTGACACTGTTTCCCTCTGTTTGGCTCTGTGTGGCTCTGTTTGCTTCTATTTGGTTCTGTTTGGCTCTGTTTGGCTCTGTTGTGCTCTGCTTCACTCTGTTTGGCTCTGTTTGGCTCTGTTTGATTCTTTTTGGCTCTGTTTTGCTCTGTTTCATTCTGTTTTGTTCTGTTTGGCTCTATTATGCTCTGTTTGGCTCTGTTTGGTTCTGTTTGGCTCTGTTTGACTCTGTTTGGCTCTGTTTTGCTCTCTTATGCTCTGCTTCAATCTGTTTGGCTCTGTTTGACTCTATTTTGCTCTGATTGGCTCTCTATGCCTCTGTTTTCCACCGTTTCCCTCTATTTGGCTCTGTTTGGCTCTGTTTGCCACTGTTCGGCTCTGTTAGGCTCTGTTTGACTCTGTTTTGCTCTGTTTTGCTCTGTTTGGCTCTGTTTGGCTCTGTTCTGCTCTATTTTGCTCTGATTGGCGCTTCTTTGCTCAGTTTTGCTCTGTTCCACTCTGGTTTGCTCTGTCTTGCTCTGTTTGACTCTGTTTTGCTCTGTTTGGCTCTGTGTGGCTCTGTTTTGCTCTGTTTGGCTCTCTTCGCCTCTGTGTTCCACTGTTTCCCTCTGTTTTGCTCTGATTGGCTCTGTTTTGTTCTGTTTGACACTGTTTCCCTCTGTTTGGCGCTGTTTGGCTCTGTTTACCTCTGTTTTCCTCTGTTTGGAACTGTTTGGCTCTGTTGTGCTCTGTTTGGCTCTGTTTTCCTCTGTTTGGCTCTGTTCTGCTCTGTTGCACTCTGTTTGGCTCTGTTTGACTCGGTTTGACTCTGTTTAGCTCTGTTTGGCTCTGTATGGCTCTGTTTGGCTCTATTTGGCTCTGTTTCCCTCTGTTTCCCTCTGTTTGGCTCTGTTTGACACTGTATTGCTCTGTTTGGTTCTGTTTGGCTCTGTCTGGCTCTATTTGGCTCTGTTTTGCTCTGTTTCACTCTGTTTAGCTCTGCCTGGCTCTGTTTGGCTCTGTTCTGCTCTCTTTTCCTCTGCATGGTGCTGTTTGGCTCTGTTATGCTCTGTTTCCCTCTGTCTGGCTCTGTTTAGCTGTGTTTGTCTCCGTTCTGCTCTGTTTGGCTCTGTTCTCCTCTGTATGGCTCTGTTTGAGCAAACAGAGCCAAACAGTTTGGCTCTGTCTGGCTCTGTTTTGCTTTATTTGGCTCTGCTTTGCTCTGTTTCGCTCTGTTCTGCTCTGTTTGACTCTGTTTGGCTCTGTTATGCACTGTTTGACTCTGTTTTGCTCTGTTTGGATCTCTTTGCGTCTGTGTTCCTCTGTTTCCCTCTGTTTGGCTCTGTGTGGCTCTGTTTGCTTCTGTTTGGTTCTGTTTGGCTCTGTTTGGCTTTGTTTGGCAATGTTTGGTTCTGTTTGGCTCCGTTTTGCTCTGTTTGGCACTGTTTTGCTCTGTTTGGCTCTGTTTGGCTCTGTTCTGCTCTATTTTGCTCTGATTGGCGCTTCTTGGCTCAGTTTTGCTCTGTTCCACTCTGGTTTGCTCTGTCCTGCTCTGTTTGACTCTGTTTTGCTCTGTCTGGCTCTGTGTGGCTCTGTTTTGCTCTGTTTGGCTCTCTTCGCCTCTGTGTTCCACTGTTTCCCTCTGTTTTGCTCTGTTTGGCTCTGTTTTGTTCTGTTTGACACTGTTTCCCTCTGTTTGGCTCTGTGTGGCTCTGTTTGCTTCTATTTGGTTCTGTTTGGCTCTGTTTGGCTCTGTTGTGCTCTGCTTCACTCTGTTTGGCTCTGTTTGGCTCTGTTTGATTCTTTTTGGCTCTGTTTTGCTCTGTTTCATTCTGTTTTGTTCTGTTTGGCTCTATTATGCTCTGTTTGGCTCTGTTTGGTTCTGTTTGGCTCTGTTTGACTCTGTTTGGCTCTGTTTTGCTCTCTTATGCTCTGCTTCAATCTGTTTGGCTCTGTTTGACTCTATTTTGCTCTGATTGGCTCTCTATGCCTCTGTTTTCCACCGTTTCCCTCTATTTGGCTCTATTTGGCTCTGTTTGCCACTGTTCGGCTCTGTTAGGCTCTGTTTGACTCTGTTTTGCTC
>NW_027600516.1:0-10000 GCF_964194155.1 Cetorhinus maximus | reverse complement strand
TCTCTGCTTTATCACCTCTCTCTCTGTTGCTCCCCTTCTCTCAAAAGCCATCTCTCACTGTGTCTCTCTGCTTTCTCTCCTTCTGTCTGTCACTCATCCTCTCTCCAAACCCATCTCTGAATATATCTCTCTGCTTTCAACCCTCTCTCTCTGTCCCTCTCCCTCTTTACAAACCCATCTCTCACTGTGTCTCTCTGCTTTCTCCCCTCTCTCTCTGTCTCTCTCCCACTCCAAACCCATCTCTCACTGTGTCTCTCTGCTTTATCCCCTCTCTGTCTGTCCCTCTCCCTCTCTCCAAACCCATCTCTCACTGTGTCTCTCTGCTTTCTCCCCTCTCTGTCTGTCCCTCTCTGTCTCTCTTTAAACCCATCTCTCACTGTGTCTCTCTGCTTTCTCCCCTCTCTGTCTGTCCCTCTCTGTCTCTCTTTAAACCCATCTCTCACTGTGTCTCTCTGCTTTATACCCTCTCTGTCTGTCACTCACCCTCTCTCCAAACCCATCTCTGACTATATCTCTCTGCTTTCAACCCTCTCTCTCTGTCCCTCTCCCTCTCTCCAAACCCATCTCTCACTGTGTCTCTCTGCTTTCTCACCTCTCTCTCTGTCCCTCTCCCTCTCTCTAAACCCATCTCTCACTGTGTCTCTCTGCTTTCTCTCTCTCGCTGTGTCTCTCTCCCTCTCATCAAACCCAACTCTCACTGTGTCTCTCTGCTTTCTCACCTCTCTCTCTGTCCCTCTCCCTCTCTTTAAACCCATCTCTCACTGTGTCTCTCTGCTTTCACCCCTCTCCCTCTGTACCTCTCCCTCTCTCCAGACCCATCTCTCACTGTGTCTCTCTGCTTTCGCCCCTCTCCCTCTGTCCCTCTCCCTCTCTCCAGACCCATCTCTCACTGTGTCTCTCTGCTTTCTCCCTTCTCTCTGTCTCTTTCCCTCTCTCCCAACCCAACTCTCACTGTCTCTCTCTGCTTTCTCCACTCTCTCTCTGTCCCTCTCCATCTCTCCAAACCGATCTCTCACTGTGTCTCTCTGCTTTCTCCTCTCTTTCTGTCTCTCTCCCTATCTCCAACCCCATCTCTCACTGTGTCTCTCTGCTTTCTCTCCTCTCTCTCTGTCAAACTCCCTCTCTTCAAAACCATCTCTCACTGTGTCTCTCTGCTTTCTCCCCTCTCTCTCTCTCTCTCTCTCTCTTCATACCCATTTCTCACTGTATCTCTCTGCTTTCTCCACTCTCTCTCTGTCTCTCTCCCACTGTCCAAACCCATGTCTCTCTGTGTCTCTTTGCTTTCTCCCCTCTCTCTCTGTCTCTCTCACTCACTCCAAACCCATCTCTCACTGTGTCTCTCTGCTTTCACCCCTCTCTCTCTGTCTCTCTCCCTCTCTTCAAACGCATCTCTCACTGTGTCTCTCTGCTTTGGCACCTCTCTCTCTGTCTCTCTCCCTCTCTCCAAACCCATCTCTCACTGTGTCTCTCTGCTTTCTCTCCTCTCTCTCTGTCCCTCTCCCTCTCTCCAAAACCATCTCTTACTGTGTCTCACTGCATTCTCTGCTCTCTCTCTGTCCCTCTCCCTCTCTCCAAACCCATCTCTCACTGTGTCTCTCTGCTTTCTCACCTCTCTCTCTGTCTCTCCCTCTCTCCAAAACCATCTCTCATGTGTCTCACTGCTTTCTCTCCTCGCTCACTGTCCCTCTCCTTCTCTCCGAACCCATCTCTCACTGTCTCTCTGCTTTCTCGCCTCTCTCTCTGTCTCTCTCTCTTCAAACCCATCTATCACTGTTTTCTCTGCATTCTCTCCTCTCTCTCTGTCCCTCTCCCTCTCTGCAAACCCATCTCTCACTGTGTCTCTCTGCTTTCTCACCTCTCTCTCTGTCCCTCTCCCTCTCTCTAAACACATCTCTCACTGTGTCTCTCTGCTTTATCCCCTCTCTGTCTGTCCCTCTCCCTCTCTCCAAACCCATCTCTCACTGTGTCTCTCTGCTTTCTCCCCTCTCTGTCTCTCTTTAAACCCATCTCTCACTGTGTCTCTCTGCTTTATCCCCTCTCTGTCTGTCCCTCTCCCTCTCTCCAAACCCATCTCTCACTGTGTCTCTCTGCTTTCTCCCCTCTATCTCTGTCCCTCTCCCTCTCTCCAAACCCATCTCTCACTCTGTCTCTCGCTTTCACTCCTCTCTCTCTGTCTCTCTCTCTTCAAACCCATCTCTCACTGTGTCTCTCTGCTTTCACCCCTCTCTCTCTGTCCCTCTTGTCTCTCCAAACCCATCTATCACTGTGTCTCTCTGCTTTCTCTCCTCTCTCTCTGTCTCTCTCTCTCTCTCCAAACCCATCTCTCACTGTGTCTCTCTGCTTTCTCCCCTTCTCTCTGTCACTCAACCTCTCTCCAAACCCATCTCTGACTATATCTCTCTGCTTTCAACCCTCTCTCTCTGTCCCTCTCCCTCTCTCCAAACCCATCTCTCACTGTGTCTCTCTGCTTTCTCACCTCTCTCTCTGTCCCTCTCCCTCTCTCTAAACCCATCTCTCACTGTGTCTCTCTGCTTTCACCCCTCTCCCTCTGTCCCTTCCCTCTCTCCAGACCCATCTCTCACTGTGTCTCTCTGCTTTCTCCCCTCTCCCTCTGTCCCTCTCCCTCTCTCCAGACCCATCTCTCACTGTGTCTCTCTGCTTTCTCCCTTCTCTCTGTCTCTTTCCCTCTCTCCAAACCCAACTCTCACTGTCTCTCTCTGCTTTCTCCCCTCTCTCTCTGTCCCTCTCCATCTCTCCAAACCGATCTCTCACTGTGTCTCTCTGCTTTCTCCTCTCTTTCTGTCTCTCTCCCTCTCTCCAAACCCATCTCTCACTGTGTCTCTCTGCTTTCTCCCCTCTCTCTCTGTCCGTCTCCCTCTCTCCAAAACCATCTCTTACTGTGTCTCACTGCATTCTCTGCTCTCTCTCTGTCCCTCTCCCTCTCTCCAAACCCATCTCTCACTGTGTCTCCCTGCTTTCTCCCCTCTCTCTCTGTCTCTCCCTCTCTCCAAAACCATCTCTCATGTGTCTCACTGCTTTCTCTCCTCGCTCACTGTCCCTCTCCATCTCTCCAAACCCATCTCTCACTGTCTCTCTGCTTTCTCGCCTCTCTCTCTGTCTCTCTCTCTTCAAACCCATCTATCACTGTTTTCTCTGCTTTATCCCATCTCTGTCTGTCGCTCTCCCTCTCTCCAAACCCATCTCTCACTGCGTCTCTCTGCTTTCTCCCCTCTCTGTCTGTCCCTCTCTGTCTCTCTTTAAACCCATCTCTCACTGTGTCTCTCTGCTTTATCCCCTCTCTGTCTGTCCCTCTCCCTCTCTCCAAACCCATCTCTCACTTTGTCTCTCTGCTTTCTCCCCTCTCTCTGTCCCTCTCCCTCTCTCCAAACCCATCTCTCACTGTGTCTCTCTGCTTTCTCTCCTCTCTCTCTGTCTCTCTCTCTTCAAACCCATCTCTCACTGTGTCTCTCTGCTTTCACCCCTCTCTCTCTGTCCCTCTTGTCTCTCCAAACCCATCTATCACTGTGTCTCTCTGCTTTCTCTCCTCTCTCTCTGTCCCTCTCTCTCTCTCCAAACCCATCTCTCACTGTGTCTCTCTGCTTTCTCCCCTTCTGTCTGTCACTCAACCTCTCTCCAAACCCATCTCTGATTATATCTCTCTGCTTTCTCCCCTCTCTCTCTGTCCCTCTCCCTCTCTCCAAACCCATCTCTCACTGTGTCTCTCTGCTTTCTCACCTCTCTCTCTGTCCCTCTCCCTCTCTCTAAACCCATCTCTCACTGTGTCTTTCTGCTTTCTCTCCTCTCGCTGTGTCTCTCTCCCTCTCATCAAACCCAACTCTCACTGTGTCTC
This sequence comes from Cetorhinus maximus, assembly GCF_964194155.1. Classification (NCBI taxonomy): domain Eukaryota; kingdom Metazoa; phylum Chordata; class Chondrichthyes; order Lamniformes; family Cetorhinidae; genus Cetorhinus; species Cetorhinus maximus. The sequence continues at coordinate 6,150 of NW_027600516.1, read as the reverse complement.
TCTGCTTTCTCCCCTCTCTCTCTGTCTCTTTCCCTCTCTCCAAACCCATCTCTCACTGTGTCTCTCTGCTTTCTCACCTCTCTCTCTGTCCCTCTCCCTCTCTCTAAACCCATCTCTCACTGTGTCTCTCTGCTTTCACCCCTCTCCCTCTGTCCCTTCCCTCTCTCCAGACCCATCTCTCACTGTGTCTCTCTGCTTTCTCCCCTCTCCCTCTGTCCCTCTCCCTCTCTCCAGACCCATCTCTCACTGTGTCTCTCTGCTTTCTCCCTTCTCTCTGTCTCTTTCCCTCTCTCCAAACCCAACTCTCACTGTCTCTCTCTGCTTTCTCCCCTCTCTCTCTGTCCCTCTCCATCTCTCCAAACCGATCTCTCACTGTGTCTCTCTGCTTTCCCCTCTCTTTCTGTCTCTCTCCCTATCTCCAACCCCATCTCGCACTGTGTCTCTCTGCTTTCTCCCCTTTCTCTCTCTCTCTCTCTCTCTTCATACCCATTTCTCACTGTATCTCTCTGCTTTCTCCACTCTCTCTCTGTCTCTCTCCCACTCACCAAACCCATGTCTCTCTGTGTCTCTTTGCTTTCTCCCCTCTCTCTCTGTCTCTCTCACTCACTCCAAACCCATCTCTCACTGTGTCTCTCTGCTTTTTTCCCCTCTCTGTCTGTCCCTCTCCCTCTCTCCAAACCCATCTCTCACTGTGTCTCTCTGCTTTCTCCCTCTCTCCAAACCCATCACTAACTGTGTCTCTCTGCTTTCTCACCTCTCTGTCTCTCTCTCCAAACCCATCTCTCACTGTGTCTCCCTGCTTTCTCCCCTTTCTTTCTGTCTCTCATTCTCTCCAAAACCATCTCTCATGTGTCTCACTGCTTTCTCTCCTCTCTCTCTGTCTCTCTCCTTCACTCCAAACCCATCTATCACTGTGTCTCTCTGCTTTCACCCCTCTCTCTCTGACTCTCTCCCTCTCTTCTAACCCATCTCTCGCTGCTTTCTGCCCTCTCTCTCTGTCCCTCTCCCACTCTCCGATCCCATCTCTCACTGTGTCTCTCTGCTTTCTCCCCTCTCTCTCTGTCCCTCTCCCTCTCTCCAAACCCATCTCTCACTGTGTCTCTCTACTTTCACCACATTCTCTGTCCGTCCGCCTCTCCCCAAACCCATCTCTCACTGTGTCTCTCTGCTTTCTCCCCTCTCTCTGTCTCTCTCCCTCTCTCCAAACCCATCTCTCACTGTGTCTCTCTGCTTTCCCCCCTCTCTCTCTTTCTCTCTCCCTCTCTCCAAACCCATCTCTCACGGTGTCTCTCTGCTTTCCCCCCTCTCTCTCTGTCTCTCTCCCTCTCTCCAAACCCATCTCTCAAGGTGTCTCTCTGCTTTCCCTGCTCTCTCACTCTCTCTCTCCTTCTCTCCAAACCCATCTCTCACTCTGTCTCTCTGCATTCTCTCCCCTCTCTCTGTCCCTCTCCCTCTCTCCAAAAGCATCTCTCACTGTGTCTCACTGCATTCTCTGCTCTCTCTCTGTCCCTCTCCTTCTCTGCAAACCCATCTCTCACTGTGTCTCTCTGCTTTCTCCCCTCTCTCTCTGAACCACCACCTCGCTCTTCAAACCCATCTCTCACTGTGTCTCTCTGCTTTCTCTCCTCTCTCTCTGTCCCTCTCCCTCTCTGCAAATCCATCTCTCACTGTGTCTCTCTGCTTTCTCCCCTTCTGTCTGTCACTCACCCTCTCTCCAAACCCATCTCTCACTGTGTCTCCCCGCTTTCTCCCCTCTCTCTCTGTCCCTCTCCCTCTCTCCAAACCCATCTCTCACTGTGTCTCCCCGCTTTCTCCCCTCTCTCTGTCCCTCTCTGTCTCTCTTTAAACCCATCTCTCACTGTGTCTCTCTGCTTTCAACCCTCTCTCTCTGTCCCTCTCCCTCTTTACAAACACATTTCTCACTGTATCTCTCTGCTTTCTCCCCTCTCTCTCTGTCTCTCTCCCACTCCAAAACCATCTCTCACTGTGTCTCTCTGCTTTCTCCCCTCTATCTCTGTCCCTCTCCCTCTCTCCAAACCCATCTCTCACTGTGTCTCCCCGCTTTCTCCCCTCTCTCTCTGTCCCTCTCTGTCTCTCTTTAAACCCATCTCTCACTGTGTCTCTCTGCTTTATCCCCTCTCTGTCTGTCCCTCTCCCTCTCTCCAAACCCATCTCTCACTGTGTCTCTCTGCTTTCTCCGCTCTATCTCTGTCCCTCTCCCTCTCTCCAAACCCATCTCTCACTCTGTCCCTCAGCTTTCTCCCCTCTATCTCTATCCCTCTCCCTCTCTCCAAACCCATCTCTCACTCTGTCTCTCAGCTTTCTCCCCTCTCTGTCTTTCCCTCTCCCTCTCTCTAAACCCATCTCTCACTGTGTTTCTCTGCTTTCTCTCCTCTCTCTTTGTCTCTCTCCCTCTCTCCAAACCCATCTCTCACTGTGTCTCTCTGCTTTCTCCCCTCTCTCTCTGTCTCTTTCCCTCTCTCCAAACCCATCTCTCACTGTCTCTCTGCTTTCTCTCCTCTCTCTCTGTCCCTCTCCCTCTCTGCAAACCCATCTCTCACTGTGTCTCTCTGCTTTCTCCCCTCTCTCTCTCCGTCTCTCCAAACCCACCTCTCTCTGTGTCTCTCTGCTTTCTCCCCACTCTCTCTGTCCCTCTCCCTCTCACCAAGTCCATCTCTCCCGGTGTCTCTCTGCTTTCTCCCCTCTCTCTCTGAACCACCACCTCTCTCTTCAAACCCATCTCTCACTGTGTCTCTCTGCTTTATCCCCTCTCTCTCTAGACCTCTCCCTCTCTCCAAAACCATCTCTCACTGTGTCTCTCTGCTTTCTCCCCTCTCTCCCTGTCTCTCCCTCCCTCCAAAACCATCTCTCATGTGTCTCACTGCTTTCTCCCCACTCTCTCTGTCCGTCTCCCTCTCTCCAAACCCATCTCCCACTGTGTCTCTCTGCTTTCTCCCCTCTCTCTCTCTCTCTCCCTCTTTCCAAACCCATCTCTCACTGTGTCTCTCTGCTTTCTCCACTATCTCTCTGTCTCTCTCCCTGTCTCCAAACCCGTCTCTCACACTGTCTCTCTGCTTTTTCCTCTCTCTCTCTGTCCCTCTCCCTCTCTCCAAACCCATCTCTCACTGTGTCTCTCTGCTTTCTCCCCTCTCTCTCTCCCTCTCTCCAAACCCACCTCTCTCTGTTTCTCTCTGCTTTCTCCCCACTCTCTCTGTCTCTCTCCCTCTCACCAAATCCATGTCTCACTGTGTCTGTCTGCTTTCTCCCCTCTCTCTCTGTCTCTCTGCCTCTCTTCATACCCATCTCTTAGTCTTTCTCTCCTCTTTCTCCCCTCTCTCTCTGTCCCTCTCCCTCTCTGCAAACCCATGTCTCCCTGAGTCTCTCTGCTTTCTCCCCTCTCTCTCTGTCTCTCTCCCTCTCACCAAATCCATGTCTCACTGTGTCTCTCGGCTATCTCCCCTCTCTCTCTGTCTCTCTCCCTCTATGCAAACCCATCTCTCACTGTGTCTCTCTGCTTTCTCCCCACTCTATCTTTCTCTCTCCCTCTCACCAAACCCATCTCTCCCTGTGTCTCTCTGCTTTCTCCCCTCTCTCTCTGTCCCTCTCCCTCTCTCGAAACCCATCTCTCACTGTGTCTCTCTGCTTTTTCCCCTCTCTGTCTGTCCCTCTCCCTCTCTCCAAACCCATCGCTCACTGTGTCTCTCCGCTTTCTCCCTCTCTGCAAACCCATCTCTAACTGTGTCTCTCTGCTTTCTCCCCTCTCTGTCCCTCTCCCTCTATTCAATCCCATCTCTCACTGTGTCTCTCTGCTTTCTCCCCTCTCTCTCTGAACCACCACCTCTCTCTTCAAACCCATCTCTCACTGTGTCTCTCTGCTTTCTCCCCTCTCTATCTGTATCTCTCCCTCTCTATTCAAACCCATCTCTCACTGTGTCTCTCTGCTTTCTCCCCTCTCTCTCTGACCCTCTCCCTCTCTCCAAAACCATCTCTCACTGTGTCTATCTGCTTTCTCCCCTCTCTCCCTCTCTCCAAAACCTTCTCTCATGTGTCTCACTGCTTTCTCCCCACACTCTCTGTCCCTCTCCCTCTCTCCAAACCCATCTCACACTGTGTCTCTCTGCTTTCTCCCCTCTCTCTCTGTCTCTCTCCCTCTTTCCAAACCCATCTCTCACCGTGTCTCTCAGCTTTCTCCCCTATCTCTCTGTCTCTCTCCCTGTCTCCAAACCCGTCTCTCACACTGTCTCTCTGCTTTTTCCTCTCTCTCTCTGTCCCTCTCCCTCTCTCCAAACCCATCTCTCACTGTGTCTCTCTGCTTTCTCCCCTCTCTCTCTCCGTCTCTCCAAACCCACCTCTCTCTGTGTCTCTCTGCTTTCTCCCCACTCTCTCTGTCTCTCTCCCTCTCACCAAATCAATCTCTCACTGTGTCGGTCAGCATTCTCCCCTGTCTCTCCGTCTCTCTCCCTCTCTTCATACCCATCTCTCAGTGTTTCTCTCCACTTTCTTCCCTCTCTCTCTGTCCCTCTCCCTCTCTGCAAACCCATGTCTCCCTGTGTCTCTCTGCTTTCTCCCCTCTCTGTCTGTCCCTCTCCCTATCTCCAAACCCATCTCTCACTGTGTCCCTCTGCTTTCTCCCCTCTCTCTCTGTCTCTCTCTCTTAAAACCCATCTCTCACTGTGTCTCTCTGCTTTCTCTCCTCTCTCTCTGTCTCTCTCCATCTCATCAAACCCATCTCTCACTGTGCCTCTCTGCTTTCACCCCTCTCTCTCTGTCCCTCTTCTCTCTCCAAACCCATCTATCACTGTGTCTCTCTGCTTTCTCTCCTCTCTCTCTGATTATCTCCCTCTCATCAAACCCAACTCTCACTGTGTCTCTCTGCTTTCTCCCCTCTCTCATTCTCTTTCCCTCTCTCCAAACCCATTTCTCACTGTCTCACTGCTTTCTCTCCTCTCTCTCTGTCCCTCTCCCTCTCTGCAAAACCTTCTCTCACTGTGTCTCTCTGCTTTCTCACCTCTCTCTCTGTCTCTCTCCCTCTCTCCACACCCATCTCTCCCTTTGTCTCTCTGCTTTCTCCCCACACTCTCTGTCCCTCTCCCTCTCTCCAAACCCATCTCTCACTGTGTCTCTCTGCTTTTCCCCCTCTCTGTCTGTCCCTCTTCCTCTCTCCAAACCCATCTCTCACTGTGTCTCTCTGCTTTCTCCCTCTCTGCAAACCCATCTCTAAGTGTGTCTCTCTGCTTTCTCCCCTCTCTCTCTGTCCCTCTCCCTCTTTTCAATCCCATCTCTCACTGTGTCTCTCTGCTTTCTCCCCTCTCTCTCTGAACAAACACCTCTCTCTTCAAACCCATCTCTCACTGTGTCTCTCTGCTTTCTCCCCTCTCTATCTGTCTCTCTCCCTCTCTATTCAAACCCATCTCTCACTGTGTCTCTCTGCTTTCTCCCCTCTCTCTCTGTCCTTCTCCCTCTCTCCAAAACCACCTCTCACTATGTCTCACTGCATTCTCCGCTCTCTCGCTGTCCCTCTCCCTCTCCCCAAACCCATCTCTCACTGTGTCTCTCTGCTTTCTCCCCTCTCTCCCTGTCTCTCCCTCTCTCCAAACCCATCTCTCACTGTCTCTCTGCTTTCTCGCCTCTCTCTCTGTCTCTCTCTCTTCAAAACCATCTCTCACTGTGTCTCTCTGCTTTCTTCCCTCTCTCTCTCTCTCTCTCTCTCTTCATACCCATTTCTCACTGTATCTCTCTGCTTTCTCCACTCTCTCTCTGTCTCTCTCCCACTGTCCAAACCCATGTCTCTCTGTGTCTCTTTGCTTTCTCCCCTCTCTCTCTGTCTCTCTCACTCACTCCAAACCCATCTCTCCCTGTGTCTCTCTGCTTTCTCCCCTCTCTCTCTGTCCCTCTCCCTCTCTCGAAACCCATCTCTCACTGTGTCTCTCTGCTTTTTCCCCTCTCTGTCTGTCCCTCTCCCTCTCTCCAAACCCATCTCTCACTGTGTCTCTCTGCTTTCTCCCTCTCTCCAAACCCATCACTAACTGTGTCTCTCTGCTTTCTCCCCTCTCTCTCTGTCCCTCTCCCTCTATTCAAACCCAACTCTCACTGTGTCTCTCTGCTTTCACCCCTCTCTGTCTCTCTCTCCAAACCCATCTCTCACTGTGT
>NW_027600515.1:0-13785 GCF_964194155.1 Cetorhinus maximus | reverse complement strand
GGAGACAGAGAGAGATATGGTGAGGGAGATTGAGAGAGGGAGACAGAGAGAGAGATGGTGAGAGAGATTGAGAGAGGGAGACAGAGAGAGAGATGGTGAGAGAGATTGAGATAGAGGGAGACAGAGAGATGGTGAGATAGATTGAGAGAGAGGGAGACAGAGAGAGAGATGGTGAGAGAGATTGAGAGAGAGGGAGAGACAGAGAGAGATGGTGAGAGAGATTGAGAGAGAGGGAGAGAGGGAGAGAGATGGTGAGAGAGATTGAGAGAGAGGGAGAGAGAGAGAGATGGTGAGGGAGATTGAGATAGAGGGAGACAGAGAGATGGTGAGAGAGATTGAGAGAGAGAGGGAGATAGAGAGAGAGATGGTGAGAGAGACTGAGAGAGAGAGGGAGACAGAGAGAGAGATGGTGAGAGAGATTGAGAGAGAGAGGGAGACAGAGAGAGAGATGGTGAGAGAGATTGAGAGAGGGAGAGAGAGAGAGATGGTGTGAGAGATTGAGAGAGAGGGAGAGAGAGAGAGATGGTGAGAGAGATTGAGAGAGAGGGAGAGAGAGAGATGGTGAGAGAGATTGAGAGAGAGAGAGACAGAGAGAGAGATGGTGAGAGAGATTGAGAGAGAGGGAGATAGAGAGAGAGATGGTGAGAGAGATTGAGAGAGAGAGGGAGACAGAGAGAGAGATGGTGAGAGAGATTGAGAGAGAGAGACAGAGAGAGAGATGGTGAGAGAGATTGAGAGAGAGAGGGAGACAGAGAGAGAGATTGTGAGAGAGATTGAGAGAGCGGGAGACAGAGGGATGCTGAGAGAGATTGAGAGAGAGAGGGAGACAGAGAGATGGTGAGAGAGATTGAGAGAGAGGGAGAGAGAGAGATGGTGAGAGAAATTGAGAGAGAGGGAGAGAGAGAGATGGTGAGAGAGATTGAGAGAGAGAGGGAGACAGAGAGAGATGGTGAGAGAGATTGAGAGAGAGAGGGAGACAGAGATGGTGAGAGAGATTGAGAGAGAGAGGGGGACAGAGAGAGAGATGGTGAGAGAGATTGAGAGTGAGGGAGACAGAGAGATGGTGAGAGAGATTGAGAGAGAGAGGGAGACAGAGAGAGAGATGGTGAGAGAGATTGAGAGAGAGCGGGACAGAGAGAGAGATGGTGAGAGAGATTGAGAGAGGGAGACAGAGAGATGGTGAGAGAGATTGAGAGAGAGAGAGAGAGACCGAGAGAGAGATGGTGAGAGAGATTGAGAGAGAGAGACAGAGAGATGGTGAGAGAGATTGAGAGACAGAGGGAGACAGAGTGAGAGATGTTGAGAGAGATTGAGAGAGAGGGAGACAGAGATGGTGAGAGAGAGGGAGACAGAGAGAGAGATGGTGAGAGAGATTGAGAGAGAGGGAGACAGAGAGATGGTGAGAGAGATTGAGATTGAGAGAGAGAGGGAGACAGAGAGAGAGATGGTGAGAGAGATTGAGAGAGGGAGACAGAGAGAGAGATGGTGAGAGAGATTGAGAGAGGGAGACAGAGAGAGAGATGGTGAGAGAGATTGAGAGAGGGAGACAGAGAGAGAGATGGTGAGAGAGATTGAGATAGAGGGAGACAGAGAGAGAGATGGTGAGAGAGATGGTGAGAGAGGGAGACAGAGAGAGAGATGGTGAGAGCGATTGAGCGAGAGGGAGAGAGAGAGAGATGGTGAGAGAGTGAGACTGAGAGAGAGATGGTGAGGAGATTGAGAGAGAGGGAGAGAGAGAGAGATGGTGAGGGAGATTGAGGGAGAGGGAGAGAGAGAGAGATGGTGACGGAGATTGAGAGAGAGGGAGAGAGACAGAGATGATGAGCGAGATTCAGAGAGAGGGAGAGAGAGAGATGGTGAGAGAGATTGAGAGAGAAGGAGAGAGAGAGATGGTGAGTGAGATTGAGAGAGAGAGAGACAGAGAGATGGTGAGAGAGATTGAGAGAGAGAGGGAGATAGAGAGAGAGATGGTGAGAGAGATTGAGAGAGAAAGGGAGACAGAGAGGGAGATGGGGAGAGTGATTGAGAGAGAGAGGGAGACAGAGAGAGAGATGGTGAGAGAGATTGAGAGAGAGAGACAGAGAGAGAGATGGTGAGAGAGATTGAGAGAGAGAGGGAGACAGAGAGAGAGATGGTGAGAGAAATTGAGAGAGAGGGAGACAGAGAGATGGTGAGAGAGATTGAGAGAGAGAGGGAGACAGAGAGATGGTGAGAGAGATTGAGAGAGAGGAGAGAGAGAGATGGTGAGAGAGATTGAGAGAGAGGGAGAGACAGAGATGGTGAGAGAGATTGAGAGAGAGAGGGAGACAGAGAGAGATGGTGAGAGAGATTGAGAGAGAGGGGCACAGAGAGAGAGATGGTGAGAGAGATTGAGAGGGGGAGACAGAGAGATGGTGAGAGAGATTGAGAGAGAGGGAGACAGAGATAGTGAGAGAGATTGAGAGAGAGAGGGAGACAGAGAGAGAGATGGTAAGAGAGATTGAGAGAGAGGGAGACAGAGAGATGGTGAGAGAGATTGAGAGAGAGAGAGACAGAGAGATGGTGAGAGAGATTGAGAGTGAGAGGGAGACAGAGTGAGAGATGGTGAGAGAGATTGAGAGAGAGGGAGACAGAGATGGTGAGAGAGATTGAGAGAGAGAGGGAGACAGAGAGAGAGATGGTGATAGAGATTGAGAGAGAGGGAGACAGAGAGATGGTGAGAGAGATTGAGATTGAGAGAGAGAGGGAGACAGAGAGAGAGATGGTGAGAGAGTTTGAGAGAGGGAGACAGAGAGAGAGATGGTGAGAGAGATTGAGAGAGGGAGACAGAGAGAGAGATGGTGAGAGAGATTGAGAGAGAGGGAGAGAGAGAGATTGTGAGAGAGATTGAGAGAGAGAGGGAGACAGAGAGAGATGGTGAGAGAGATTGAGAGAGAGGGAGACCGATATGGTGAGAGAGATTGAGAGAGAGAGGGAGACAGAGAGAGAGATGGTGAGAGAGATTGAGAGAGGGAGCCAGAGAGAGAGATGGTGAGAGAGATTGAGAGAGAGGGAGAGAGAGAGATTGTGAGAGAGATTGAGAGAGAGAGGGAGACAGAGAGAGATGGTGAGAGAGATTGAGAGAGAGGGAGACAGAGATGGTGAGAGAGATTGAGAGAGAGAGGGAGACAGAGAGAGAGATGGTGATAGAGATTGAGAGAGAGGGAGACAGAGAGATGGTGAGAGAGATTGAGATTGAGAGAGAGAGGGAGACAGAGAGAGAGATGGTGAGAGAGATTGAGAGAGGGAGACAGAGAGAGAGATGGTGAGAGAGATTGAGAGAGGGAGACAGAGAGAGAGATGGTAAGAGAGATTGAGAGAGAGGGAGAGAGAGAGATTGTGAGAGAGATTGAGAGAGAGAGGGAGACAGAGAGAGATGGTGAGAGAGATTGAGAGAGAAGGAGACAGAGATGGTGAGAGAGATTGAGAGAGAGAGGGAGACAGAGAGAGAGATGGTGAGAGAGATTGAGAGAGAGGGAGACAGAGAGATGGTGAGAGAGATTGAGAGAGAGAGGGAGACAGAGAGAGAGATGGTGAGAGAGATTGAGAGAGAGGGGGACAGAGAGAGAGATGATAAGAGAGATTGAGAGAGGGAGACAGATAGATGGTGAGAGAGATTGAGAGAGAGAGAGGGAAACACAGAGAGAGATGGTGAGAGAGATTGAGAGAGAGAGAGACAGAGAGATGGTGAGAGAGATTGAGAGAGAGGGAGACAGAGTGAGAGATGGTGAGAGAAATTGAGAGAGAGGAGACAGAGATGGTGAGAGAGATTGAGAGAGAGAGGGAGACAGAGAGAGAGATGGTGAGAGAGATTGAGAGAGAGAGGGAGACAGAGAGAGAGATGGTGAGAGAGATTGAGAGAAAGAGGGAGACAGAGAGAGAGATGGTGAGAGAGATTGAGAGAGGGGAGAGAGAGAGATGGTGAGAGAGATTGAGAGAGAGGGAGAGAGAGAGAGATGGTGAGAGAGATTGAGAGAGATGGAGAGAGAGAGAGATGGTGAGAGAGATTGAGAGAGAGGGAGAGAGAGAGATGGTGAGAGAGATTGAGAGAGAGAGAGACAGAGAGATGGTGAGAGAGATTGAGAGAGAGAGAGACAGAGAGAGATGGTGAGAGAGATTGAGAGAGAGAGGGAGATAGAGAGAGAGATGGTGAGAGAGATTGAGAGAGAGAGGGAGACAGAGAGAGAGATGGTGAGAGAGATTGAGAGAGAGAGGGAGACAGAGAGAGAGATGGTGAGAGAGATTGAGAGAGAGGGAGACAGAGATCGTGAGAGAGATTGAGAGAGAGAGGGAGACAGAGAGAGAGATGGTGAGAGAGATTGAGAGAGAGGGAGACAGAGAGATGGTGAGAGAGATTGAGATTGAGAGAGGGAGGGAGACAGAGAGAGAGATGGTGAGAGAGATTGAGAGAGGGAGACAGAGAGAGAGATGGTGAGGGAGATTGAGAGAGGGAGACAGAGAGAGAGATGGTGAGAGAGATTGAGAGAGGGAGACAGAGAGAGAGATGGTGAGAGAGATTGAGATAGAGGGAGACAGAGAGATGGTGAGAGAGATTGAGAGAGAGGGAGACAGAGAGAGAGATGGTGAGAGAGATTGAGAGAGAGGGAGAGAGAGAGAGAGATGGTGAGAGAGATTGAGAGAGAGGGAGAGAGAGAGAGAGATGGTGAGAGAGATTGAGAGAGAGGGAGACAGAGAGAGATGGTGAGGGAGATTGAGATAGAGAGGGAGACAGAGAGTGAGATGGTGAGAGAGATTGAGAGAGAGAGGGAGACAGAGAGAGAGATGGTGAGAGAGATTGAGAGAGGGAGAGAGAGAGAGATGGTGAGAGAGATTGAGAGAGAGGGAGAGAGAGAGAGATGGTGAGAGAGATTGAGAGAGAGGGAGAGAGAGAGATGGTGAGAGAGATTGAGAGAGAGAGAGACAGAGAGAGAGATGGTGAGAGAGATTGAGAGAGAGGGAGATAGAGAGAGAGATGGTGAGAGAGATTGAGAGAGAGAGGGAGACAGAGAGAGAGATGGTGAGAGAGATTGAGAGAGAGAGACAGAGAGAGAGATGGTGAGAGAGATTGAGAGAGAGAGGGAGACAGAGAGAGAGATTGTGAGAGAGATTGAGAGAGAGGGAGACAGAGGGATGCTGAGAGAGATTGAGAGAGAGAGGGAGACAGAGAGATGGTGAGAGAGATTGAGAGAGAGGGAGAGAGAGAGATGGTGAGAGAAATTGAGAGAGAGGGAGAGAGAGAGATGGTGAGAGAGATTGAGAGAGAGAGGGAGACAGAGAGAGATGGTGAGAGAGATTGAGAGAGAGAGGGAGACAGAGATGGTGAGAGAGATTGAGAGAGAGAGGGAGACAGAGAGAGAGATGGTGAGAGAGATTGAGAGTGAGGGAGACAGAGAGATGGTGAGAGAGATTGAGAGAGAGAGGGAGACAGAGAGAGAGATGGTGAGAGAGATTGAGAGAGAGGGGGACAGAGAGAGAGATGGTGAGAGAGATTGAGAGAGGGAGACAGAGAGATGGTGAGAGAGATTGAGAGAGAGAGAGGGAGACCGAGAGAGAGATGGTGAGAGAGATTGAGAGAGAGAGACAGAGAGATGGTGAGAGAGATTGAGAGACAGAGGGAGACAGAGTGAGAGATGGTGAGAGAGATTGAGAGAGAGCGAGACAGAGATGGTGAGAGAGAGGGAGACAGAGAGAGAGATGGTGAGAGAGATTGAGAGAGAGGGAGACAGAGAGATGGTGAGAGAGATTGAGATTGAGAGAGAGAGGGAGACAGAGAGAGAGATGGTGAGAGAGATTGAGAGAGGGAGACAGAGAGAGAGATGGTGAGAGAGATTGAGAGAGGGAGACAGAGAGAGAGATGGTGAGAGAGATTGAGAGAGGGAGACAGAGAGAGAGATGGTGAGAGAGATTGAGATAGAGGGAGACAGAGAGATGGTGAGAGAGATGGTGAGAGATGGAGACAGAGAGAGAGATGGTGAGAGCGATTGAGCGAGAGGGAGAGAGAGAGAGATGGTGAGAGAGTGAGACTGAGAGAGAGATGGTGAGGGAGATTGAGAGAGAGGGAGAGAGAGAGAGATGGTGAGGGAGATTGAGGGAGAGGGAGAGAGAGAGAGATGGTGACGGAGATTGAGAGAGAGGGAGAGAGACAGAGATGATGAGCGAGATTCAGAGAGAGGGAGAGAGAGAGATGGTGAGAGAGATTGAGAGAGAAGGAGAGAGAGAGATGGTGAGTGAGATTGAGAGAGAGAGAGACAGAGAGATGGTGAGAGAGATTGAGAGAGAGAGGGAGATAGAGAGAGAGATGGTGAGAGAGATTGAGAGACAAAGGGAGACAGAGAGGGAGATGGGGATAGTGATTGAGAGAGAGAGGGAGACAGAGAGAGAGATGGTGAGAGAGATTGAGAGAGAGAGACAGAGAGAGAGATGGTGAGAGAGATTGAGAGAGAGAGGGAGACAGAGAGAGAGATGGTGAGAGAAATTGAGAGAGAGGGAGACAGAGAGATGGTGAGAGAGATTGAGAGAGAGAGGGAGACAGAGAGATGGTGAGAGAGATTGAGAGAGAGGGAGAGAGAGAGATGGTGAGAGAGATTGAGAGAGAGGGAGAGAGAGAGATGGTGAGAGAGATTGAGAGAGAGAGGGAGACAGAGAGAGATGGTGAGAGAGATTGAGAGAGAGGGGCACAGAGAGAGAGATGGTGAGAGAGATTGAGAGGGGGAGACAGAGAGATGGTGAGAGAGATTGAGAGAGAGGGAGACAGAGATAGTGAGAGAGATTGAGAGAGAGAGGGAGACAGAGAGAGAGATGGTAAGAGAGATTGAGAGAGAGGGAGACAGAGAGATGGTGAGAGAGATTGAGAGAGAGAGGGAGACAGTGAGAGAGATGGTGAGAGAGAATGAGAGAGAGAGAGACAGAGAGATGGTGAGAGAGATTGAGAGTGAGAGGGAGACAGAGTGAGAGATGGTGAGAGAGATTGAGAGAGAGGGAGACAGAGATGGTGAGAGAGATTGAGAGAGAGAGGGAGACAGAGAGAGAGATGGTGAGAGAGATTGAGAGAGGGAGCCAGAGAGAGAGATGGTGAGAGAGATTGAGAGAGAGGGAGAGAGAGAGATTGTGAGAGAGATTGAGAGAGAGAGGGAGACAGAGAGAGATGGTGAGAGAGATTGAGAGAGAGGGAGACAGAGATGGTGAGAGAGATTGAGAGAGAGAGGGAGACAGAGAGAGAGATGGTGAGAGAGATTGAGAGAGAGGGGGACAGAGAGAGAGATGGTGAGAGAGATTGAGAGAGGGAGACAGAGAGATGGTGAGAGAGATTGAGAGAGAGAGAGGGAGACAGAGAGAGAGATGGTGAGAGAGATTGAGAGAGAGAGAGACAGAGAGATGGTGAGAGAGATTGAGAGAGAGAGGGAGACAGAGTGAGAGATGGTGAGAGAAATTGAGAGAGAGGGAGACAGAGATGGTGAGAGAGATTGAGAGAGAGAGGGAGACAGAGAGAGAGATGGTGAGAGAGATTGAGAGAGAGAGGGAGACAGAGAGAGAGATTGAGAGAGGGAGACAGAGAGAGAGATGGTGAGAGAGATTGAGAGAGGGAGACAGAGAGAGAGATGGTGAGAGAGATTGAGAGAGGGAGACAGAGAGAGAGATGGTGAGAGAGATTGAGATAGAGGGAGACAGACAGAGAGATGGTGAGAGAGATGGTGAGAGAGGGAGACAGAGAGAGAGATGGTGAGAGAGATTGAGAGAGAGGGAGAGAGAAAGAGATTGAGAGAGAGGGAGACAGAGAGAGAGATGGTGAGGGAGATTGAGAGAGAGGGAGAAAGAGAGAGATGGTGAGGGAGATTGAGAGAGAGGGACAGAGAGAGAGATGGTGAGGGAGATTGAGAGAGAGAGGGAGACAGAGAGAGAGATGGTGAGAGAGATTGAGAGAGAGGGAGTCAGAGAGATGGTGAGAGAGATTGAGAGAGAGAGGGAGACAGAGATATGGTGAGAGAGAGGGAGAGAGAGGAAGACAGAGAGAGAGATGGTGAGAGAGATTGAGAGAGAGGGAGAGAGAGAGAGAGAGATGGTGAGAGAGATTGAGAGACAGGGAGACCGAGAGAGAGATGGTGAGAGAGATTGAGAAAGAGGGAGACAGAGAGAGAGATGGTGAGAGAGATTGAGAGAGAGGGAGAGAGAGAGAGATGGTGAGAGAGATTGAGATAGAGGGAGACAGAGAGAGAGATGGTGAGAGAGATTGAGAGAGAGGGACAGAGAGAGAGATGGTGAGAGAGAGGGAGACAGAGAGAGATGGTGAGAGAGATTGAGAGAGAGAGAGACAGAGAGATGGTGAGAGAGATTGAGAGAGAGGGAGAGAGAGAGATGGAGAGAGAGATTGAGAGAGAGAGAGACAGAGAGATGGTGAGAGAGATTGAGAGAGAGGGAGACAGAGTGAGAGATGGTGAGAGATTGAGAGAGAGGGAGACAGAGATGGTGAGAGAGATTGAGAGACAGAGGGAGACAGAGAGAGAGATGGTGAGAGAGATTGAGAGAGAGGGAGACAGAGAGATGGTGAGAGAGATGGTGAGAGAGATTGAGAGAGATGGAGACAGAGAGATGGTGAGAGAGATTGAGAGAGAGAGGGAGACAGAGAGAGAGATGGTGAGAGAGATTGAGAGAGAGGGGGACAGAGAGAGAGATGGTGAGAGAGATTGAGAGAGAGGGAGAGAGAGAGATGGTGAGAGAGATTGAGAGAGAGAGGGGGACAGAGAGAGATATGGTGAGAGAGATTGAGAGAGAGGGAGACAGAGAGAGAGATGGTGAGAGAGATGGTGAGAGAGATGGTGAGAGGGGGAGAGAGAGAGAGATGGTGAGAGAGATTGAGAGAGAGGGACAGAGAGAGACTGATTGAGAGAGATTGAGATTGAGAGAGGCAGAGAGAGAGATGGGGAGAGAGATTGAGTGAGTGACACACAGAGAGAGAGATGGTGAGAGAGATTGAGAGAGAGGGAGACAGAGAGAGAGATGGTGAGAGAGATTGAGAGAGAGAGAGAGAAGATGAGAGAGAGGGAGACAGAGAGAGAGATGGTGAGAGAGATTGAGAGAGAGGGAGACTGAGAGAGAGATGGTCAGAGAGATTGAGGGAGAGGGAGATAGAGAGAGAGATGGTGAGAGAGGGACTGCTGCCCCTGGAGTCAGTACAACCAGCCTCTTATTCTGATCTCAGGGGAACTGTCATTGTGAAATGTGGCAAAGAGACAGAAAAAGTTTTGAGGAAGTTTTCGCCCTGACATCGAGTCTGAGGAAAGACTGAGACACATCTGAGAGAGAGAGAGAAGCAGACAGGACAGGAACGGAGGAGAGAGACCCCTCAGACACAAATCATGGAGCAGGACAGCGACTACATGAAGATGAGACACATCAAAAACAACACAACAGAGCCCAGTGATCATTGGTTAAACTATTCAACAGAGGGAGAGAGAGAGGGAGAGAGAATGAGAGAGAGAGACAGAGACAGAGATGGAGAGAGGGACAGTGAGAGGGTGAGAGAGAGAGACTGAGGGGTTGGGTGCAGAGAGTCAGGGCAAGAGAGGGAGAGGGAGAGAGACGGAAAGACAGAAGGTGTATGACAATTATAAAGACACCGAAAGACAAAGAGAGAGAGAAAAGGAATGAATAAGAGAGACAGGCAGTCAGACAGAGAGAGAGATGGTGAGAGAGATTGAGAGTGAGAGAGATAGAGAGAGAGATGGTGAGAAAGCTTGAGACAGAGAGATGGAGAGCTGGAGAGAGAAATTGAGACTGAGAGAGAGTGAGTGATGTTGAGAGACATTGGGAGTGACAGAGATAGAGAGAGAGATCGCAAGAGAGATTGAGAGAGAGAGGCACAGTGAGAGAGACTTGATGAGGGATATTGAGAGAGAGACAGAGAGATATGGTGAGAGATTGACAGAGCGAGAGAAGGACAGAGAGATTGAGAGTGAGAGAGAGCGAGGGACTGACATAGAGATGGTGAGAGAGATTCAGAGAGAGAGGGAGAGAGGGGGACAGAGAGAGAGATGGTGAGAGAGATTGAGAGAGGGGGAGACAGAGAGAGAGATGGTGAGAGAAATTGAGAGAGAGGGAGACAGAGAGAGAGATGGTGAGAGAGATTGAGAGAGGGGGAGACAGAGAGAGAGATGGTGAGAGAGATTGAGAGAGGGGGAGACAGAGAGAGAGATGGTGAGAGAGATTGAGAGAGGGGGAGACAGAGAGAGAGATGGTGAGAGAAATTGAGAGAGAGGGACTGCTGACTCTGAAGTCAGTACAACCAGCCTCTCATTCTGATCTCAGGGGCAGTGACGTTGTGAAATGGAACAAAGTGGCAGAAACATTTTTGAGGAAGTTTACGCCCTGACATCGAGTTTGAGGAAAGACTGAGACACATTTGAGAAAGAGAGAGAAGCAGACAGGACAGGAACAGAGGAGAGAGACCCCTCAGACACAAACCATGGAGCAGGACAGCGATTACATGAATATGAGACACATCAAAAACAACACGACAGACCCCAGTGAACATAGGTTAAACTGTTCAACAGAGGGTGAGAGAGAGAGAGAGAGAGAGAGAGAGAGAGTCTGAGGGGTTGGGGGCAGAGAGTGAGGGCAAGAGACAGATACAGAAGGAGAGAGAGGCAGAGACAGAGAGAGAGAGGAACATGGGAACATATGACTTAGGAGCAGGAGTAGGCAATTCGGCCCCTCGAGCCTGCTCTGCCATTAAGTAAGATCATGGCTGATCTTGTCCTCTCCCACCCTCTCCCCATAACCCTCGAGTCCCTTGTCAATCAGAAACCCGTCTAACTCAGCCTTGAATATATTCACTGACCTGGCCTCCACCGCTCTCTGGGGGAGAGAATTCCACAGACTGACCACCCTCCGAGAGAAGAAATTCCTCCTCATCTCCGTCTTCAATGGGAGACCCCTTATTCTGAAACTGTGCCTCCCACTCCTCGTTCTAGATTCCCCCATGAGGGGGAAACATCCTCCCAGCATCCACCCTGTCGAGCCCCCCATCAGGATCTTATATGTTTCAATAAGATGGCCTCTCATTCTTCTAAACTCCAATGGGTACAGGCCCAACCTGCTCAACCTCTCTTCATAAGACAAACCCCATCTTCCCAGGAATCAGCCCAGTGAACCTCCTCTGAACTGTCTCTAAAGCAGTTATATCTATTTACAAATAAGGAGACCACAACTCTACGCAGTACTCCAGCTGCGGACTCGCCAAGGCCCTGTACAGCAGCAGTGAAACTTCCCACCCACTTGACCTGTCCATATCCCTTTGCAGACCCTCTACCTCCTGTTGACGACTGACTTTCCCACCTATCCTGGTGTCATCGGCAGATTTAGCGACCACACATTCGCTGCCCTGATCCAAGTCACTCATATAAATGGTGAATCGTTGAGGTCCCAGCACTGACCCCTGAGGCTCTCCGCTCGTCACATCTTGTCAACCCGAAAAAAAACCATTTACCCCTACTCGCTGCTCCCTGTTAGCTGACCAATCTTCTGTCCATGCTAATAGGTTACCCCCTAGACCATTTGCTCATATCTTCCGCAGTAACCTTTGATGTGGCGGCTAATCACATACCTGTCGGAGAGAGAGAGCGAGAGAGAGAGAGAAAGAGGGAAAGAGACACACGGACGGGGAGAGAGAGAGAGAGAGATGCAGATGGAGAGAGGGATTCAGAGAACGGAGGAGACAGAGAGAGAGCGACAGAGAGAGACAGACAGAGTGAGAGTGAAAGAGAGAGAGAGAGGGGGAGGGTGAGGAAGAGAGATTGAGAAGTGGCGAGAGAGATTGAGAGAGAGGGAGACAGAGAGAGAGATGGTGAGAGAGATTGAGAAAGGGGGAGAAAGAGAGAGATTGAGAGAGAGGGAGACAGAGAGAGAGATGGTGAGAGAGATTGAGAGAGAGGGAGGCAGAGAGAGAGATGGTGAGAGAGAGGGAGACAGAGAGAGAGATATTGAGAGAGAGACAGAGAGAGAGATGGTGAGAGAGATTGAGAGAGAGGGAGACAGAGAGAGAGATGGTGAGAGAGATTGAGAGAGAGGGAGACAGAGAGAGAGATGGTGAGAGACATTGAGAGAGAGGGAGGCAGAGAGAGAGATGGTGAGAGAGATATTGAGAGAGAGGGAGACAGAGAGAGAGATGGTGAGAGAGATTGAGAGAGAGGGAGACAGAGAGAGATGGTGAGAGAGATTGAGAGAGAGGGAGACAGAGAGAGAGATGGTGAGAGAGATTGAGAGAGAGGGAGACAGAGAGAGAGATGGTGAGAGAGAGGGAGACAGAGAGAGAGATGGTGAGAGAGAGGGAGACAGAGAGAGAGATGGTGAGAGAGAGGGAGACAGAGAGAGAGATGGTGAGAGAGATTGAGAGAGAGGGACTGCTGCCCCTGGAGTCAGTACAACCAGCCTCTCATTCTGATCTCAGGGGAAGTGTCTTTGTGAAATGGAACCAAGAGGCAGAAACAGTTTTGAGAAAGTTTACGCCCTGACATAGAGTTTGAGGAAAGACTGAGACACATTTGAGAGAGAGAGAGAAGCAGACAGGACAGGAACGGAGGAGAGAGACCCCACCGCAGACACAAACCATGGAGCAGGACACCGACTACTTGAATATAAGACACATCAAAAACAACACGACAGCGCCCAGTGAACGTAGGTTAAACTGTTCAAAAGAGGGAGAGAGAGAGACGGAGGGAGAGAGACAGAGGGAGAGGCAGGGAGAAAGAGAGAGACTGAGGGGTTGGGGGACAGATGGTGGGACAGAGAGTGAGGGTGAGAGAGGGAGAGAGAGAGAGAGAGAGAGAGACAGAAAGACAGAAAGAGTATGACAATTATAAAGACACCGAGAGACAAAGAGAGAGAGATAAGGAATGAAAAAGAGAGACTGTGAGACAGAGAGAGAGAGAGACGGGGAGCGACAGATGGTGAGTGAGATTGAGTAAGGGAGAGGAAGAGAAATGGAGAGAGATATTGAGAGTGCGAGAGAAAGAGAGAGAGAGACAGTGAGAGACATTGAGACTGAGAAAGACAGAGAGAGGTAGGGTTAGAGAGTTTGAGAGCGAGAGAGACAGCGAGAGAGATGGTGCACAGTGAATACTCAAAGTGCAGAAGAGGCCCTTCGGCCCAGTGAGATTCTGTGATAGCAACTACATGAATATGAGACACATCAGCACCGACAGGACAGCGCCCAGTGAATGTAGGTTAAAATTTACACTAGAGGGAGAGAGAGAAGTAAAGAGAAGGACAGCGAGAGAGAGGGAGGGAGAGAGAGGGAGAGAGAGAGAGAATTATGGGTTGGGGGACAGATGAAGGGACTGAGAGTGCGGGAGAGAGAGAGATAGAGACAGAAAGACAGAAAGATTATGAAAATTATAAAAAAACTGAGAGACAGAGAGAGGGAGGAAAGGAATGAAAAAGAGAGAGTCAGACAGAGAGAGAAAGATGGATAGACAGATGGTGAGAGAGATTGAGAAAGCGAGAGGCAGAGAAATGGAAAGAAATATTGAGAGTGGGAGAGACAGAGAGAGAGATTGAGAGAGACAGAGCGGAGAGATGGTGAGAGAGATTAAAAGTGAGAGAGATAGAGAGAGTGGACAGAGAGAGACAGAGAGAGAGATGGTGTGAGAGATTGAGAGAGAGAGGCACTGAGATAGAGATCGTTGCAGACATTGAGGCTGAGTGAGAAAGAGAGAGATGGTGAGAAGGGCTGAGAGGGGAGAGAGACAGCGAGAGAGATGGTGCAGAGTGGCA
>NW_027600514.1:0-13792 GCF_964194155.1 Cetorhinus maximus | reverse complement strand
GCTCCAGATCCCGACTCCTCCAGACCCCGACTCCTCCAGACCCCGAGTCCTCCAGGCCCCGACTCCTCCAGACCCCGACTCCTCCAGACACCTGCTCCTCCAGACCCCGACTCCTCCAAACCCCGACTCCAGACCCCGACTCCACACCCCGACTCCACACCCCGACTCCACACCCCGACACCCGGCCCCGACTCCTCCAGACCCTGACTCCCGACCCCTACTCCTCCACACCCCAACTCCACACCCAGGCGTCAAAGCCCGACTCCAGACCCCGACTCCCGACACCGATTCCTCCAGACCACGAGTCCTCCAGGCCCCGACTCCTCCAGACCCCGACTCCACCAGACACCTACTCCTCCAGACCCCGACTCCTCCAAACCCCGACTCCAGACCCCGACTCCACACCCCGACTCCACACCCCGACTCCAGACCCCGACTCCTCCAGACCCCGAGTCCTCCAGGCCCCGACTCCTCCAGACCCCGACTCCTCCAGACACCTGCTCCTCCAGACCCCGACTCCTCCAAACCCCGACTCCAGACCCCGACTCCACACCCCGACTCCACACCCCGACTCCACACCCCGACACCCGGCCCCGACTCCTCCAGACCCTGACTCCCGACCCCTACTCCTCCACACCCCAACTCCACACCCAGGCGTCAAAGCCCGACTCCAGACCCCGACTCCCGACACCGATTCCTCCAGACCACGAGTCCTCCAGGCCCCGACTCCTCCAGACCCCGACTCCACCAGACACCTACTCCTCCAGACCCCGACTCCTCCAAACCCCGACTCCAGACCCCGACTCCACACCCCGACTCCACACCCCGACTCCAGACCCCGACTCCTCCAGACCCCGACTCCTCCAGACCCCGACTCCTCCAGGCCCCGACTCCACCAGGCCCCGACTCCTCCAGACCCCGACTCCTCCAGACCCTGACTCCCCCAGAACCCGACTCCAGACTCCGACTCCAGATCCCGACTCCTGACACAGGCTCCAGACCCCGACTTCAGACCCCGACTCCTGACCCCACTCCTCCAGTCCCCCACTCCGGACCTAGATCCAGACCCCGACACCTGACACCGATTCCTCCAGACCCCGACTCCAGACCACGACTCCAGACCCCGACACCTCCAGACCCCAACTCCAGGGCCCGACGACAGACCCCGAAACAAGACCCCGAATCCTGACCTGGATCCAGACCCGACTTCCCACAAGGATTCCTCCAGATGCCGACTCCAGACATCGACTCCAGACGCCGACTCCAGACTTCGACTCCAGACCCCCACTCCAGACGCCGGCTTCAGACCCCCACTGCAGACCCTGACTCCATACCCCGACTCCACACCGAAACCAGACCCCGACTACTGGCCCGGATCCAGACCCCGATTCCCAACAGCGATTCCTCCAGATTCTGACTTCAAACCCCGACTCCAGACCCCAACTCCAGACACCGACTTCAGAACCTGACTCCAGATCCCAACTCCAGACCCCGATTCCTCCAGACCCCGACCCCAAACCCCGACCACAGACCCCGACTCCAGACCCTGACACCTCCATACCCTGACTCCTCCAGACCCCGATTCCTCCAGACCCCGACTCCTCCAGACCCCAACTCCATACCCTGTCTACTGTCCCTGACTCCAGACACCGTCTCCAGATCCAGACTCCGGACCCCGACTCCAGACCCATACACCAGTCCCGGACTCCAGATCCCGACTCCAGGTCCCGACTCCAGACCCCGACTCCTGACCTGGAGCAAGACCCGACTTCCCACACTGATTCCTCCAGACCCCGAAACGAGAACACGACTCCAGACCCCGACGCCACCAGACCCCGACTCCTCCAGACCCCGACTCCTCCTGACCCCGACTCCTCCAGTCCCCGACTACACCAGAGCCCGACTCCTCCAGACACCTACTCCTCCAGATCCCGACTCCACACCCCGGCTCCACACCTCGACTCCAGACCCCGACTCCCGGCGCCGACTCCTTCAGACCCTGACTCCAGACCCCGACTCCTCCACACCCCAACTCCACACCCAGGCGTCATACCCCGACTCCAGACCCCGACTCCTGACACCAATTCCTCCACACCCCGACTCCAGACCCCGACTCCAGACCCCGACTGCAGGCCCTGACTGCAGGCCCCGACTCCAGGCCCTGACACCTCCAGACCCCAACTCCAGACCCCGACTCTAGACCCCAACTCCAGACACCGACTTCAGAACCCGACTCCAGATCCCAACTCCAGACCCCGATTCCTCCAGACCCCGACCCCAGACCCCGACCACAGACCCCGACTCCAGACCCTGACACCTCCATACCCTGACTCCTCCAGACCCCGATTCCTCCAGACCCCGACTCCTCCAGACCCCGACTCCATACCCTGTCTACTGTCCCTGACTCCAGACACCGTCTCCAGATCCAGACTCCGGACCCCGACTCCAGACCCATACACCAGTCCCGGACTCCAGATCCCGACTCCAGGTCCCGACTCCAGACCCCGACTCCTGACCTGGAGCAAGACCCGACTTCCCACACCGATTCCTCCAGACCCCGAAACCAGACCCCGACTCCAGACCCCGACGCCACCAGACCCCGACTCCTCCAGACCCTGACTCCTCCTGACCCTGACTCCTCCAGTCCCTGACTACTCCAGAGCCCGACTCCTCCAGACACCTACTCCTCCAGATCCCGACTCCACAACCCGGCTCCACACCTCGACTCCAGACCCCGACTCCCGGAGCCGACTCCTTCAGACCCTGACTCCAGACCCCGACTCCTCCACACCCCAACTCCACACCCAGGCGTCATACCCCGACTCCAGACCCCGACTCCTGACACCGATTCCTCCACACCCCGACTCCAGACCCCGACTCCAGACCCCGACTGCAGGCCCTGACTGCAGGCCCCGACTCCAGGCCCTGACACCTCCAGACCCCAACTCCAGACCCCGACTCCAAACCCCGACTCCAGACCCCGACTCCAGACCCCGACTCCAGACCCCGACTCCTCCAGACCCCGACTCCTCCAAACCCCGACACCTCCAGACCCCGATTCCTCCGGACCCCGACTCCTCCAGACCCTGACTCCTCCAGACCCCGACTCCTCCAGGCCCCGACTCCTCCAGACACCGACTCCTCCAGACACCTACTCCTCCAGACCCCGACTCCTCCAAACCCCGACTCCAGACCCCGACTCCACAACCCGACTCCACACCCCGACTCCACACCCCGACACCCGGCCCCGACTCCTCCAGACCCTGACTCCCGACCCCGACTCCTCCACACCCCAACTCCACACCCAGGCGTCATACCCCGACTCCAGACCCCGACTCCTCCAGACCCCGACTCCTCCAGACCCCGACTCCTCCAGACCCCGACTCCTCCAGGCCCCGACTCCACCAGGCCCCGACTCCTCCAGACCCCGACTCCTCCCGACCCCGACTCTCCCAGAACCCGACTCCAGACACCGACTCCAGTCTCCAACTCCAGATCCCGACTCCTGACACAGGCTCCAGACCCCGACTTCAGACCCCGACTCCTGACCGCGACTCCTGACCCCACTCCTCCAGTCCCCCACTCCTGATCTAGATCCATACCCCGACACCTGACACCTATTCCTCCAGACCCCGACTCCAGACCCCGACTCCAGACCCTGACACCTCCAGACCCCAAGTCCAGGGCCCGATGACAGACCCCGAAACCAGACCCGGAATCCTGACCTGGACCCAGACCCGACTTCCCACAAGGATTCCTCCAGATGCCGACTCCAGACCCCGACTCCAGACCCCCACTCCAGACGCCGGCTTCAGACCCCGACTGCAGACCCCGACTCCATACCCCGACTCCACACTGAAACCAGACCCCGACTACTGACCCGGATCCAGACCCCAATTCCCAACACTGATTCCTCCAGATTCTGACTTCAAACCCCGACTCCAGACATCGACTCCAGACCCCGACTCCAGACCCCAACTCCAGACAATGACTCCAGATAACGTCTCCAGACCCCGATTGCTCCAGACCCCGACTTCACCAGACCCCGACTCCTCCAGACCCCGATCCCAGACCCCGACCTCAGACCCCGACCCCGACTCCAGACCCTGACCCCTCCAGACACTTATTCCTCCAGACCCTGACTCCTGCAGACCCTGAGTCCTCCAGACCCTGAGTCCTCCAGACCCCGTCTCCAGACCCCGTCTCCAGACCCCGTCTCCAGACCCCGTCTCCAGACCCCGTCTCCAGACCCCGACTCCTGACCCGGACTCCAGACCCGGACTGCAGTTCCCGACTCCAGATGCTGACTCCAGACGCCGACTCCTCCAGACCCCGACACCAGACCCTGACACCTCCAGACCCTGACTCCTCCAGACCCCGACTCCTCCAGACCCCAACTCCAGACTCTGACTCCTCCAGACCCTGATTCCTCCAGACCCTGACTCCAGACCCCGACTCCTCCAAACCCCAACTCCAGATCCCGACGACAGACGCCGAAAACAGACCCTGGCTCCTGACCTGGATCCAGACCCGACTTCACACACCGATTCCGCCAGACCCCGATTCCTCCAGACCCCGATCTTCCAGACCCCGACTCCATACCCTGTCTACTGTCCCTGACTCCAGACACCGTCTCCAGATCCAGACTCCAGTCCCCGACTCCAGACCCTGACTCCTCCAGACCCTGATTCCTCCAGACCCTGATTCCTCCAGACCCTGACTCCTCCAAACCCTGAGTCCTCCAGACCCAGAGTCCTCCAGACCCAGTCTCCAGAACCCGACTCCAGACCCCGACTCTTGTCCCGGACTCCAGATCCTGACTCCAGGTCCCGACTGCAGACCCCGACTCCTCCAGACCGCGACCCCAGACCCCGACCACAGACCCCGACTCCAGACCCCGACTCCTCCAGACCCCGACTCCAGACTCTGACTCCTCCAGACCCTGATTCCTCCAGACCCTGACTCCAGACCCCGACTCCTCCAGACCCCGACTCCTCCAAACCCCGACTCCAGACCCCGACTCCACACCCCGACTCCAGACCCCGACTCCAGACCCCGACTCCAGGCCCCGACTGCATGCCCCGACTGCAGGCCCCGACTACAGGCTCCGACTCAAGGCCCCGACACCTCCAGACCCCGACTCCAGACCCCGACTCCAGACATTGACTCCAGACCCCGACTGCTCCAGACCCCAACTCCAGAGCCCGACGACAGACCCCGAAACCAGACCCCGACTCCTGACCTGGATCCAGACCCGACTTCCCACACCGATTCCTCCAGACCCCGACTCCAGTTCCCGACTCCTGACCCCGACTACTCCTGACGCCGACTACTCCAGACCGAGACTCCTCCGGACACCGACTCCTCCAAACCCCGACTCCTCCAAACCCCGACTCCTCCAAACCCCGACTCCTCCAGACCCCGACTCCTCCAAACCCCGACTACAGACCCCGACTACACATCCCGACTCCACTCCCTGACTTCAGACCCCGACTCCCGGCACCGACTCCTCCAGACCCTGACTCCAGACCCCGACTCCTCCACACCCCAACTCCACACCCATGCGTCATAACCCAACTCCAGACCCGGATCCAAACACCGACTCCCGACACCAATTCCTCCGGACCCCGACTCCAGACCCCGACTCCAGGCCCTGACTGCAGGCCCCGACTGCAGGCCCCGACTCCAGGCCCCGACACCTCCAGACCCCGACTCCAGACCCTGACTCCAGACCCCGACTCCTGACCTGGATCCAGACCTGACGTCCCACACCGATTCCTCCAGACCACGAAACCAGACCCCGACTCCTGACCTGGAGCAAGACCCGACTTCCCACACCGATTCCTACAGACCCCGAAACCAGACCCCGACTCCAGACCCTGACTCCACCAGACCCCGACTCCTCCAGACCCCGACTCCTCCAGACCCCGACTCCTCCAGTCCCCGACTCCTCCAGAGCCGGACTCCTCCAGACACCTACTCCTCCAGACCCCGACTCCTCCAGATCCCGACTCCACACCCCGACTCCACACCTCGACTCCAGACCCCGACTCCCGGCGCCGACTCCTCCAGACCCTGCCTCCAGACCCCGACTACTCCACACCCCAACTCTACACCCAGGCGTCATACCCCGACTCCAGACCCCGACTCCTGACACCGATTCCTCCACACCCCGACTCCAGACCCCGACTCCAGACCCTGATTGCAGGCCCCGACTGCAGGCCCCGACTCCAGGCCCTGACACCTCCAGACCCCGACTCCAGACCCCGACTCCAGACCCCGACTCCAGACCCCGACTCCTCCAGACCCCGACACCTCCAGACCCCGATTCCTCCAGACCCCGATTCCTCCAGACCCCGACTCCTCCAGACCCCGACTCCATACCCTGTCTACTGTCCCTGACTCCAGACACCGACTCCAGATCCAGACTCCAGTCGCCGACTACAGACCCTGACTCCTCCAGACCCTGATTCCTCCAGACCCTGATTCCTCCAGACCCTGATTCCTCCAGACCCTGATTCCTCCAGACCCTGAGTCCTCCAGACCCTGGGTCCTCCAGACCCTGGGTCCTCCAGACCCAGTCTCCAGACACCGACTCCGGACCCCGACTCCAGACCCAGACTCCAGTCCCGGACTACAGATCCCGACTCCAGGTCACGACTCCAGACCCCGGCTCCTCCAGACCCCGACCCCAGACCCCGACCACAGACCCCGACTCCAGACCCCGACTCCTCCAGACCCCGACTCCAGACTCTGACTCCTCCAGACCCTGATTCCTCCAAACCCTGACTCCAGACCCCGACTCCTCCAGACCCCAACTCCAGAGCCCGACAACAGACCCCGAAACCAGACCCTGGCTCCTGACCTGGATCCAGACCTCGACTTCCCACACCGATTCCTCCAGACCCAGACGCCAGACCCCGACTCTTCCAGAGCCCGACTCTTCCAGACACCGACTGCTCCAGATCCCGACTCCTCCAGACCCCGACTCCTCCAGACCCCGAGTCCTCCAGGCCCCGACTCCTCCAGACCCCGACTCCTCCAGACACCTGCTCCTCCAGACCCCGACTCCTCCAAACCCCGACTCCAGACCCCGACTCCACACCCCGACTCCACACCCCGACTCCACACCCCGACACCCGGCCCCGACTCCTCCAGACCCTGACTCCCGACCCCTACTCCTCCACACCCCAACTCCACACCCAGGCGTCAAAGCCCGACTCCAGACCCCGACTCCCGACACCGATTCCTCCAGACCACGAGTCCTCCAGGCCCCGACTCCTCCAGACCCCGACTCCACCAGACACCTACTCCTCCAGACCCCGACTCCTCCAAACCCCGACTCCAGACCCCGACTCCACACCCCGACTCCACACCCCGACTCCAGACCCCGACTCCTCCAGACCCCGAGTCCTCCAGGCCCCGACTCCTCCAGACCCCGACTCCTCCAGACACCTGCTCCTCCAGACCCCGACTCCTCCAAACCCCGACTCCAGACCCCGACTCCACACCCCGACTCCACACCCCGACTCCACACCCCGACACCCGGCCCCGACTCCTCCAGACCCTGACTCCCGACCCCTACTCCTCCACACCCCAACTCCACACCCAGGCGTCAAAGCCCGACTCCAGACCCCGACTCCCGACACCGATTCCTCCAGACCACGAGTCCTCCAGGCCCCGACTCCTCCAGACCCCGACTCCACCAGACACCTACTCCTCCAGACCCCGACTCCTCCAAACCCCGACTCCAGACTCCGACTCCACACCCCGACTCCACACCCCGACTCCAGACCCCGACTCCTCCAGACCCCGACTCCTCCAGACCCCGACTCCTCCAGGCCCCGACTCCACCAGGCCCCGACTCCTCCAGACCCCGACTCCTCCAGACCCTGACTCCCCCAGAACCCGACTCCAGACTCCGACTCCAGATCCCGACTCCTGACACAGGCTCCAGACCCCGACTTCAGACCCCGACTCCTGACCCCACTCCTCCAGTCCCCCACTCCGGACCTAGATCCAGACCCCGACACCTGACACCGATTCCTCCAGACCCCGACTCCAGACCACGACTCCAGACCCCGACACCTCCAGACCCCAACTCCAGGGCCCGACGACAGACCCCGAAACAAGACCCCGAATCCTGACCTGGATCCAGACCCGACTTCCCACAAGGATTCCTCCAGATGCCGACTCCAGACATCGACTCCAGACGCCGACTCCAGACTTCGACTCCAGACCCCCACTCCAGACGCCGGCTTCAGACCCCCACTGCAGACCCTGACTCCATACCCAGACTCCACACCGAAACCAGACCCCGACTACTGACCCGGATCCAGACCCCGATTCCCAACAGCGATTCCTCCAGATTCTGACTTCAAACCCCGACTCCAGACCCCAACTCCAGACACCGACTTCAGAACCTGACTCCAGATCCCAACTCCAGACCCCGATTCCTCCAGACCCCGACCCCAAACCCCGACCACAGACCCCGACTCCAGACCCTGACACCTCCATACCCTGACTCCTCCAGACCCCGACTCCTCCAGACCCCAACTCCATACCCTGTCTACTGTCCCTGACTCCAGACACCGTCTCCAGATCCAGACTCCGGACCCCGACTCCAGACCCATACACCAGTCCCGGACTCCAGATCCCGACTCCAGGTCCCGACTCCAGACCCTGACTCCTGACTCTGACTCCTCCAGACCCTGATTCCTCCAGGCCCTGGCTCCAGACCCCGACTCCTCCAGACCCCAACTCCAGAGCCCGACAACAGACCCCGAAACCAGACCCTGGCTCCTGACCTGGATCCAGACCCGACTTTCCACACCGATTCCTCCAGACCCCGATGCCAGACCCCGAGTCCAGACCCCGACTCCTCCAGACCCTGACTCCTCCAGACCCCGACTCCTCCAGGCCCCGACTCCTCCAGACACCGACTCCTCCAGACACCTACTCCTCCAGACCCCGACTCCTCCAAACCCCGACTCCAGACCCCGACTCCACAACCCGACTCCACACCCCGACTCCACACCCCGACACCCGGCCCCGACTCCTCCAGACCCCGACACCCGGCCCCGACTCCTCCAGACCCTGACTCCCGACCCCTACTCCTCCACACCCCAACTCCACACCCAGGCGTCAGACCCCGACTCCTCCAGACCCCGACTCCTCCAGACCCCGACTCCTCCAGACCCCGACTCCTCCAGGCCCCGACTCCACCAGACACCTACTCCTCCAGACCCCGACTCCTCCAAACCCCGACTCCAGACCCCGACTCCACACCCCGACTCCACACCCCGACTCCAGACCCCGACTCCTCCAGACCCCGACTCCTCCAGACCCCGACTCCTCCAGGCCCCGACTCCACCAGGCCCCGACTCCTCCAGACCCCGACTCCTCCAGACCCTGACTCCCCCAGAACCCGACTCCAGACTCCGACTCCAGATCCCGACTCCTGACACAGGCTCCAGACCCCGACTTCAGACCCCGACTCCTGACCCCACTCCTCCAGTCCCCCACTCCGGACCTAGATCCAGACCCCGACACCTGACACCGATTCCTCCAGACCCCGACTCCAGACCACGACTCCAGACCCCGACACCTCCAGACTCCAACTCCAGGGCCCGACGACAGACCCCGAAACAAGACCCCGAATCCTGACCTGGATCCAGACCCGACTTCCCACAAGGATTCCTCCAGATGCCGACTCCAGACATCGACTCCAGACGCCGACTCCAGACTTCGACTCCAGACCCCCACTCCAGACGCCGGCTTCAGATCCCCACTGCAGACCCTGACTCCATACCCCGACTCCACACCGAAACCAGACCCCGACTACTGACCCGGATCCAGACCCCGATTCCCAACAGCGATTCCTCCAGATTCTGACTTCAAACCCCGACTCTAGACCCCAACTCCAGACACCGACTTCAGAACCTGACTCCAGATCCCAACTCCAGACCCCGATTCCTCCAGACCCCGACCCCAGACCCCGACCACAGACCCCGACTCCAGACCCTGACACCTCCATACCCTGACTCCTCCAGACCCCGATTCCTCCAGACCCCGACTCCTCCAGACCCCAACTCCATACCCTGTCTACTGTCCCTGACTCCAGACACCGTCTCCAGATCCAGACTCCAGACCCCGACTCCAGACCCATACACCAGTCCCGGACTCCAGATCCCGACTCCAGGTCCCGACTCCAGACCCAGATTCCTGACCTGGAGCAAGACCCGACTTCCCACACTGATTCCTCCAGACCCCGAAACCAGAACACGACTCCAGACCCCGACGCCACCAGACCCCGACTCCTCCAGACCCCGACTCCTCCTGACCCCGACTCCTCCAGTCCCCGACTACACCAGAGCCCGACTCCTCCAGACACCTACTCCTCCAGATCCCGACTCCACACCCCGGCTCCACACCTCGACTCCAGACCCCGACTCCCGGCGCCGACTCCTTCAGACCCTGACTCCAGACCCCGACTCCTCCACACCCCAACTCCACACCCAGGCGTCATACCCCGACTCCAGACCCCGACTCCTGACACCAATTCCTCCACACCCCGACTCCAGACCCCGACTCCAGACCCCGACTGCAGGCCCTGACTGCAGGCCCCGACTCCAGGCCCTGACACCTCCAGACCCCAACTCCAGACCCCGACTCTAGACCCCAACTCCAGACACCGACTTCAGAACCCGACTCCAGATCCCAACTCCAGACCCCGATTCCTCCAGACCCCGACCCCAGACCCCGACCACAGACCCCGACTCCAGACCCTGACACCTCCATACCCTGACTCCTCCAGACCCCGATTCCTCCAGACCCCGACTCCTCCAGACCCCGACTCCATACCCTGTCTACTGTCCCTGACTCCAGACACCGTCTCCAGATCCAGACTCCGGACCCCGACTCCAGACCCATACACCAGTCCCGGACTCCAGATCCCGACTCCAGGTCCCGACTCCAGACCCCGACTCCTGACCTGGAGCAAGACCCGACTTCCCACACCGATTCCTCCAGACCCCGAAACCAGACCCCGACTCCAGACCCCGACGCCACCAGACCCCGACTCCTCCAGACCCTGACTCCTCCTGACCCTGACTCCTCCAGTCCCTGACTACTCCAGAGCCCGACTCCTCCAGACACCTACTCCTCCAGATCCCGACTCCACAACCCGGCTCCACACCTCGACTCCAGACCCCGACTCCCGGAGCCGACTCCTTCAGACCCTGACTCCAGACCCCGACTCCTCCACACCCCAACTCCACACCCAGGCGTCATACCCCGACTCCAGACCCCGACTCCTGACACCGATTCCTCCACACCCCGACTCCAGACCCCGACTCCAGACCCCGACTGCAGGCCCTGACTGCAGGCCCCGACTCCAGGCCCTGACACCTCCAGACCCCAACTCCAGACCCCGACTCCAAACCCCGACTCCAGACCCCGACTCCAGACCCCGACTCCAGACCCCGACTCCTCCAGACCCCGACTCCTCCAAACCCCGACACCTCCAGACCCCGATTCCTCCGGACCCCGATTCCTCCAGACCCCGACTCCTCCAGACCCCGACTCCATACCCTGTCTACTGTCCCAGACTCCAGACACCGTCTCCAGATCCAGACTCCAGTCCCCGACTCCAGACCCTGACTCCTCCAGACCCTGATTCCTCCAGACCCTGAGTCCTCCAGACCCTGAGTCCTCCAGACCCTGAGTCCTCCAGACCCTCGGTCCTCCAGACCCAGTCTCCAGACCCAGACTCCGGACCCCAACTCCAGACCCAGACTCCAGTCCCGGACTCCAGATCCCAACTCCAGATCCCGACTCCAGACCCCGACTCCTCCAGACCCCAACCCCAGACTCCGACCACAGACCCCGACTCCAGACCACGACTCCTCCAGACCCCGACTCCAGACTCTGACTCCTCCAGACCCTGATTCCTCCAGACCCTGACTCCAGACCCCGACTCCTCCAGACACCAACTCCAGAGCCCGACAACAGACCCCGAAACCAGACCCTGGCTCCTGACCTGGATCCAGACCCGACTTTCCACACCGATTCCTCCAGACCCCGATGCCAGACCCCGAGTCCAGACCCCGACTCCTCCAGACCCTGACTCCTCCAGACCCCGACTCCTCCAGGCCCCGACTCCTCCAGACACCGACTCCTCCAGACACCTACTCCTCCAGACCCCGACTCCTCCAAACCCCGACTCCAGACCCCGACTCCACAACCCGACTCCACACCCCGACTCCACACCCCGACACCCGGCCCCGACTCCTCCAGACCCCGACACCCGGCCCCGACTCCTCCAGACCCTGACTCCCGACCCCTACTCCTCCACACCCCAACTCCACACCCAGGCGTCAGACCCCGACTCCTCCAGACCCCGACTCCTCCAGACCCCGACTCCTCCAGACCCCGACTCCTCCAGGCCCCGACTCCACCAGACACCTACTCCTCCAGACCCCGACTCCTCCAAACCCCGACTCCAGACCCCGACTCCACACCCCGACTCCACACCCCGACTCCAGACCCCGACTCCTCCAGACCCCGACTCCTCCAGACCCCGACTCCTCCAGGCCCCGACTCCACCAGGCCCCGACTCCTCCAGACCCCGACTCCTCCAGACCCTGACTCCCCCAGAACCCGACTCCAGACTCCGACTCCAGATCCCGACTCCTGACACAGGCTCCAGACCCCGACTTCAGACCCCGACTCCTGACCCCACTCCTCCAGTCCCCCACTCCGGACCTAGATCCAGACCCCGACACCTGACACCGATTCCTCCAGACCCCGACTCCAGACCACGACTCCAGACCCCGACACCTCCAGACCCCAACTCCAGGGCCCGACGACAGACCCCGAAACAAGACCCCGAATCCTGACCTGGATCCAGACCCGACTTCCCACAAGGATTCCTCCAGATGCCGACTCCAGACATCGACTCCAGACGCCGACTCCAGACTTCGACTCCAGACCCCCACTCCAGACGCCGGCTTCAGACCCCCACTGCAGACCCTGACTCCATACCCCGACTCCACACCGAAACCAGACCCCGACTACTGACCCGGATCCAGACCCCGATTCCCAACAGCGATTCCTCCAGATTCTGACTTCAAACCCCGACTCTAGACCCCAACTCCAGACACCGACTTCAGAACCTGACTCCAGATCCCAACTCCAGACCCCGATTCCTCCAGACCCCGACCCCTGACCCCGACCACAGACCCCGACTCCAGACCCTGACACCTCCATACCCTGACTCCTCCAGACCCCGATTCCTCCAGACCCCGACTCCTCCAGACCCCAACTCCATACCCTGTCTACTGTCCCTGACTCCAGACACCGTCTCCAGATCCAGACTCCGGACCCCGACTCCAGACCCATACACCAGTCCCGGACTCCAGATCCCGACTCCAGGTCCCGACTCCAGACCCCGACTCCTGACCTGGAGCAAGACCCGACTTCCCACACTGATTCCTCCAGACCCCGAAACGAGAACACGACTCCAGACCCCGACGCCACCAGACCCCGACTCCTCCAGACCCCGACTCCTCCTGACCCCGACTCCTCCAGTCCCCGACTACACCAGAGCCCGACTCCTCCAGACACCTACTCCTCCAGATCCCGACTCCACACCCCGGCTCCACACCTCGACTCCAGACCCCGACTCCCGGCGCCGACTCCTTCAGACCCTGACTCCAGACCCCGACTCCTCCACACCCCAACTCCACACCCAGGCGTCATACCCCGACTCCAGACCCCGACTCCTGACACC
>NW_027600513.1:0-13797 GCF_964194155.1 Cetorhinus maximus | reverse complement strand
GGAACACAGGCCCAACCTCTCCCAATCTACCCTCATAGTTGACGTTTCTCATACCCCCGGAAACCATCCTCGTAAACTTTCTGGGGGGGGGGAGAATGTCGGCTCGCTGGAGCTCTTTAAACCGGGAGGGAGGGAGTGCTGAGGAGGTTTGGAGGGAGGGAAATGAGTGGGGGGGCTGCTGCTGGGTTGGAGAGGGAGACACTCTAGTTGTGTAGAGGGGGGCTGGTCCTGGGCTCCCCTCCTAAGGAAGAGGGGCTGCAGTGTCGATCCAGGCCCCGGTAATCCCGCTGCCTCTCGCCGAGCACCGGGAAGGGTGGCGGCCCTTGGGAATTGTCGGGAATGGTGGCTCCGGGCCTGGGGAGAGCCGGGAGGTTCACCCCAGGGAGCGCCGAGAGGCAAGGGGCCTCCTGGGAGAATGGCGTGGGAGGGCCTGTCGAACGGAACTCGGACGGGGTGGGGGGAGGGGAGCGCGGTTGACGCTAGGCCTCGTAGGGAGGAGTTGGGCAGTGGGGGGAAACGGTGGGGGGCGGTGGGGAAACCATTCGGGGTGTGGGACCCGGAGCGAGCAGGAGCCCGGGGCTTGTTTTAGGGAAGATGGGTTTGCGTTTCTCTCTTTGCCTTTCATCACCTCTGAACCTGCGGCCGATGAAGGGTGTGTGTGCGTTTTTTTTAATCTCGCGCTCTTGTAAGGGTCGGAAACACGGCAGCCAATTTGCGCACAGCAAGATCCCGAGATAAATTTGCCGGTTTTCAGTGGATGAGGGCGGAGGGATAAATATTGGGCCCCAGGACACCAGGGACAACTCCCCAACCCCCCTCCCCACACACACACACAAACCTCTGCCCTCCTTCCCATAGCGGCTGTAGGATCTTTTACATGCCCCCCACCCCACCCCCCCTCCCCCCAACCCGAGGGGGGGGGGTAGACGGGGGTCTCCAGCTGAATGGCTCATCCTGAAAGATGGCGCCCCACCCCACTTGGCCTACACGTGACTCCAGACCCCACAGCCCACATGGTCGACTCTTAAACTGCACCCCCCACCGTGAAATGGGCCCAAAACTCTGAAGGGTGACGCCACCACCTTCTCCAGGGGCGATGAGGGATGGAGAATAAATGCTGGGCCTGGCCCAGTGACGCCCATATCCTGACGAATGAGTGGGACAGGGGGGTTGGGTTGCCCGCAGTGAAATTAGTGGTGACTGAGGTGTCCTTTCCCGGTTTGAGACACTCACCCCTGGTTGTGAAACTGAAGCCTGCTTCGGCGCTGATGTAACTGAATCTTTAATTCCCACCTCCGCACCCCACCCCCCGCCTCCGAACACACACACCTCCCTGCCTCTCCCTTCCCAGAACTCGCAAGCATCATACACAGTGCTCGCTTTCTCTCTCTCTCTCTCTCTCATCAGGTCTTTGATTCCCAAACGAACGTTCATCGCTGAAGCCGTCGGCCGTGGCTTTGTTACCTCCGGACGCTGTTCCCTCACCCCTGCTGCCTGGCCTCCCTCCCACCCTTTACCCCCTCCAAAACTCCGCTGACCCCCACTATCCCAGCTCTCTCCCAGTCGCACGTCCCCCAACACATCTCTCCCCCTCCCCGCGAGTCACCCATCCCCAACAACACCTTGTGCTGACCTACATTGACTCCTAGTCAAGCAACACGTTGATTTTAGAATTATTGCCTTCCCTATCTCTGTCACCTCCTCCTCCAGACCCTACACCCCTCCCTATCTCTGTCTCCTCCTCCAGCCCCTACACCCCTCCCTATCTCTGTCACCTCCTCCTCCAGCCCCTACACCCCCTCCCTATCTCTGTCACCTCCTCCTCCAGCCCCTACACCCCTCCCTATCTCTGTCACCTCCTCCAGCCCCTACACCCCTCCCTATCTCTGTCACCTCCTCCTCCAGCCCCTACACCCCTCCCTATCTCTGTCACCTCCACCAGCCCCTACTCCCCTCCCTATCTCTGTTTCCTCCTCCAGCCCCTACACCCCTCCCTATCTCTGTCACCTCCACCAGCCCCTACTCCCCTCCCTATTTCTGTAACCTCCTCCAGCCCCCACACCCCCTCCCTATCTCTGTAACCTCCTCCAGCCCCTACACCCCTCCCTATCTCTGTAACCTCCTCCAGCCCCTACACCCCTCCCTATCCCTGTAACCTCCTCCAGCCCCTACACACCTCCCTATCTCTGTAACCTCCTCCAGCCCCTACAACCCTCCCTATCTCTGTAACCTCCTCCAGCCCCTACACCCCTTCCTATCTCTGTAACCTCCTCCAGCCCCTACACCCCTCCCTATCTCTGTAACCTCCTCCAGCCCCCACACCCCCTCCCTATCTCTGTAACCTCCTCCAGCCCCTACACCCCTCCCTATCTCTGTAACCTCCTCCAGCCCCTACACCCCTCCCTATCCCTGTAACCTCCTCCAGCCCCTACACACCTCCCTATCTCTGTAACCTCCTCCAGCCCCTACAACCCTCCCTATCTCTGTAACCTCCTCCAGCCCCTACACCCCTTCCTATCTCTGTAACCTCCTCCAGCCCCTACACCCCTCCCTATCTCTGTAACCTCCTCCAGCCCCTACACCCCCTCCCTATCTCTGTAACCTCCTCCAGCCCCTACACCCCTCACTATCTCTGTAACCTCCTCCAGCCCCTACACCCCCTCCCTATCTCTGTAACCTCCTCCAGCCCCTACACCCCTCCCTATCTCTGTAACCTCCTCCAGCCCCTACACCCCCTCTCTATCTCTGTAACCTCCTCCAGCCCCTACACCCCTCCCTATCTCTGTAACCTCCTCCAACCCCTACATCCCCTCGCTATCTCTGTAACCTCCTCCAACCCCTACACCCCTCCCTATCTCTGTCACCTCCTCCAGCCCCTACACCCCTCCCTATCTCTGTAACCTCCTCCTCCAGACCCTACACCCCTCCCTATCTCTGTAACCTCCTCCTCCAGACCCTACACCCCTCCCTATCTCTGTAACCTCCTCCTCCAGACCCTACACCCCTCCCTATCTCTGTAACCTCCTCCAGCCCCTACACCCCCTCTCTATCTCTGTCACCTCCTCCAGCTCCTACACCCCTCCCTATCTCTGTCACCTCCTCCAGACCCTACACCCCTCCCTATCTCTGTAACCTCCTCCAGCCCCTGCACCCCTCCCTACCTCTGTCACCTCCTCCAGCCCCTGCACCCCTCCCTATCTCTGTAACCTCCTCCAGCCCCTACACCCCCTCCCTATCTCTGTAACCTCCTCCAGCCCCTACACCCCTCCCTATCTCTGTAACCTCCTCCAGCCCCTACACCCCCTCCCTATCTCTGTAACCTCCTCCAGCCCCTACACCCCCTCCCTATCTCTGTAACCTCCTCCAGCCCCTACACCCCTCACTATCTCTGTAACCTCCTCCAGCCCCTACACCCCCTCCCTATCTCTGTAACCTCCTCCAGCCCCTACACCCCTCCCTATCTCTGTAACCTCCTCCAGCCCCTACACCCCCTCTCTATCTCTGTAACCTCCTCCAGCCCCTACACCCCTCCCTATCTCTGTAACCTCCTCCAACCCCTACATCCCCTCCCTATCTCTGTAACCTCCTCCAACCCCTACACCCCTCCCTATCTCTGTCACCTCCTCCAGCCCCTACACCCCTCCCTATCTCTGTAACCTCCTCCTCCAGCTCCTACACCCCTCCCTATCTCTGTAACCTCCTCCTCCAGACCTACACCCCTCCCTATCTCTGTAACCTCCTCCAGACCCTACACCCCTCCCTATCTCTGTAACCTCCTCCAGCCCCTACACCCCTCCCTATCTCTGTAACCTCCTCCAGCCCCTACACCCCTCCCTATCTCTGTAACCTCCTCCAGCCCCTACACCCCTCCCTATCTCTGTCACCTCCTCCAGCCCCTACACCCCTCCCTATCTCTGTAACCTCCTCCAGCCCCTGCACCCCTCCCTATCTCTGTAACCTCCTCCAGCCCCTACACCCCTCCCTATCTCTGTCACCTCCTCCAGCCCCTACACCCCTCCCTATCTCTGTCACCTCCTCCAGCCCCTGCACCCCTCCCTATCTCTGTAACCTCCTCCAGCCCCTACACCCCTCCCTATCTCTGTCACCTCCTCCTCCAGTCCCTACACCCCTCCCTATCTCTGTAACCTCCTCCAGCCCCTACACCCCTCCCTATCTCTGTAACCTCCTCCAGCCCCTCCACCCCTCCCTATCTCTGTAACCTCCTCCAGCCCCTCAACCCCTCCCTATCTCTGTCACCTCCTCCAGCCCCTGCACGTGTGCTGCTCCATGTATGGAGCTGACACTGAGATGTCCAGCAGTGGGCCTCATCTGCTGCTAGGCCCTGCGCTGGAGGTAGATCGCACCCGAGCCTTTGGCTGACGGCGCCTTTCCTGTCGGTGAGGCAGTGAGAATCCCTCCTTCCCCTGACAGGCCTGTAGACTTGACGCTGAGCGTTTGGGTTTATCGGCTGGGGGCTTAATGGGCCGCACTGTCCCCTCTGAGCCCGAAGGTCTTGGGGCCCATAATCCTCCTCCTGGGGCCCATAATCCAGGCCGACACTCCTGGTGGGGGGGTGGGGGGTGGCGAGGGAGTGCAGCGCTGTCGGGGAAGTCCTGAACCGAAACACTCCTGCTGGTTGTGGGAGCTTCCTGTGCGCAAATTGGTTGCCGCGTTTCCCCACATCACAGCGCTTCCGAATAGAACAGAAGGGCTTCATTGGCTGGGAGGCGCTTTGGGACATCCAGAGGTGGTGAAAGGCACTAGAGCAATGCAGTTCTGCCTTTCTCTCCCCTGTGTGTGTATGTGTGCGAGCGTTTGTGTTCTAAGGCCTGGTGTGACCCGTTCAGCCTCTGAGGTGTGTGTTGTGCAAAGCTGGAGTTTAAGTTTGACGTAAGGGGCTGTTTTAATGGCAGATGTCGGGCACGTGGTTAGGCTCAGCTGATCTTTCAACCTTCCTTCCCTTCAAGGACAGGCCCCCTCCTGCCGAGGGCTGGGGCCTAGAGGTAGGTGCCCCTGCACAAGCCTGGGCCTAGCTTCTAACTGTTGGCCAGTAGGAGTTAGGAGCCCCTGGGGCCTAGACTTGAGCTGGAGGTGGCTCTGATGTGCCTTCTTGGACTCCCCCCTTGGCGTGTGGAGAGTTGAGGGTTAACGGGACAGGTTTTGGGGAAGGAGCAGTGACCTACACCCTGAAGGATCGCACCTCTCTCGAGTATCCTGCCTTGGCCTTAGAGCCAAGTCCCTTTTCCCAATCCCATACTCGATCGAAATCTCCTTCCTGGTTTTGAACGCATCGATTCAATCTCCTCCCTTAACCTTCTCCGCTCTAAGGAGAACAATCCCAGCTTCTCCAGCCTCTCCCACACGAACTGAAGTCCCTCATCCCTGCTCCCATTCGGGGTCAATCTCCCTCCGCACCCAGAGAGAGAGAGAGAGAGACTTGCGTTTCTTTAGTGCCTTTCACATCCTCAGGATGCCTCGAGGTGCTTTGTGGCCAGTGAAGTACTTCGGGAGCGTAGCCCCCCGCTGTAATGTGGGAGTGGATTAGTGCACAGCAAGATCCCACGAGCAGACGATCTGTTTTAATGATGCTGACTGGGGTGGTGGGGGTGGGGGGGGGATAAGCGGGGACCCGGGACACCAGGGAAATTCCCATACCGGCCAACGGAATTTTTACACCTACCTCGGAGGATGGGGGGGTTTGGAGGAGGGGGTGCGGGGGAGGGGAGAAGGAGGGCGGACAGGCCTCAGGCTTGACGTCTCGCCTGGCAGTGCGGTGCTCCCTGGGGCTGTCGGCCTGGGTGGTGGGGCTCGGACCCCTTGACCGTGCGACCCAGAGGTGAAAGGGCAAGCCGCTTGAGGCACGGGGGTTGTGTGTGGGGGGCGGTGGGGGGGGGGGCCTAAAAATCCCATAATGCACCCCTGTAAGCCTTGGCCATTTTGGAAGGTTGACTTTGTGGTTTGTGTGGTTGTTTTTATTTCTCTCTATCTCTCTAATTCTCACACCCGTCTCTCTCTCTCTCTCTCCCTCCCTCCCTCCCTCCTTCCTCAGTCGTCCTGATTGGCGATTCTGGCGTGGGCAAGAGCAACCTCTTGTCCCGCTTCACGCGCAACGAGTTCAACCTGGAGAGCAAGAGCACGATCGGGGTGGAGTTCGCCACGAGGAGCATCCGGGTGGAGAACAAGACGGTGAAGGCCCAGATCTGGGACACGGCCGGGCAGGAGCGTTACCGAGCCATCACGTCCGCGTGAGTGCCCGTCCTCGCCGGGGAGTAGGCCCCAAGCCTGCTCCGCCGCTCTCCGTCCCTTCGCGGCCTCCTCCCGCCTCCTGTCGGTCCCACGTTCGCTGGCCCGGCCACGGCCTCTCCGCGTTTGGTTCTCTAAACGTCCCTTACCCGGGTCCGGCCAACGTGTGACTCCAGGCCTCTCACCACCACTCCCCCCCCACCCTTTTATTCCTTCCCAGGGATGTGGGCGAGACCAGTGTTTGTTGCCCGTCCCTAACTGCCCCCCGGAACTGAGGGTCTCACTCGGCCATTTCAGGGGTGGGGGTGCAGTTTAAGAGTCGACCACGGGGCTGTTGGGGTCTGGAGTTACGTGTAGGCCAGACCGGGTAAGGAGGGCAGATTTCCCTCCCTAAAGGGGGCATTAGTGACCCAGATGGGGGTTTTTATGACAATCGATGATGGTCGTCATGGTCACCCTCACTGAGACTCGCTTTATATTCCCAGATTTTGGAGGGTGGGCGCTGGGTGGGGGGGGGGAGGGTCGGCCTTTCCGGGTGAGACACTAAATCCCAGGCCTCTGTCTGCCCTTGTGGTCTACTGTTGGAGGGTGGGGTTGGGCTGGGGGGGGTGTGGTTGGGTGGAGAGGTTGGAGGGGAAGGGGGTTGGGTGGAGAGGTTGGAGGGGAAGGGGGTTGGGTGGAGGAGGGGGGGTTGGGTAGAGGAAGGGTGGAGGGGAGGAGGGTTGGGTGGAGGAAGGGTAGAGGGGGTGGGGGTTGGGTGGTGGAGGGGGTGGGGGTTGGGTGGAGGGAGGGTGGAGGGGGTGGGGGTTGGGTGGAGGGAGGGTGGAGGGGAAGGGGGTTGGGTGGAGGAGGGGGGGTTGGGTAGAGGAAGGGTGGAGGGGAGGAGGGTTGGGTGGAGGAAGGGTAGAGGGGGTGGGGGTTGGGTGGTGGAGGGGGTGGGGGTTGGGTGGAGGGAGGGTGGAGGGGGTGGGGGTTGGGTGGAGGGAGGGTTGGGTGGAGAGGGGGTTGGGTGGGGAGGGGGTTGGGTGGGGAGGGGGTGGGGAGGGGGTGGGGGTGGGGTGGAGGAAGGGTGGAGGGGGTTGGGTGGGGGGAGGGTGTTTGGGGAAATGTCCTGGGGCCCAATAACGCTCCCTGAAACCAGACGCTCTGGGCCGATATCCCGTCACCGTTATATACAAACACACGGAGTGGGAGTGGGCCCCTCGATCCTGCTCCGCCATTGGCCGGACTCCCGGCTGATCCTCCGGGGTCGGGGGGCCCTTAGCTTCCCTCTCCTCCCTCACCCGGCAAACGTCGATCCGCCCGGTGGGATCTTGCTGTGTGCAAATTTGGCTGGCGCGTTCCCCGACATTACAACCGGTGGGTGACCCTCGGATTCGGATTCGCAAGTGTTGCGGGAGGGGTTGCGTCCTGAGGCGGTGAAGGGCGCTAGGCAAATGCAAGTCTGTCTAATCGCCGGCGGCGGTGGCGGTGGTGGGTGGGGGGGGTTTAAAGTGAGTCCCGTTGACCTCCCGGGTGTTAAGGAATGTGATAACCTCGGGGGCGTGGGTGTGGAGCTGTGTACTTGTCTGTTATCGAGCGGCTACCTGCCTCTCCCAGGTCTTTATTACAGCAGCAGTACAGGGCACCTGGAGATTGGGTTTCCTTCTGTGTGTGGGTGGGGGGTGGGGTGGGGTGGGTGGGTGGGGAGGTGGGTGGGGGTAGAGGAACATCAAAGCCAAATTGTGCCTCTGCTTTGCTGACCG
Organism: Cetorhinus maximus; assembly: GCF_964194155.1. Classification (NCBI taxonomy): domain Eukaryota; kingdom Metazoa; phylum Chordata; class Chondrichthyes; order Lamniformes; family Cetorhinidae; genus Cetorhinus; species Cetorhinus maximus. The sequence continues at coordinate 5,809 of NW_027600513.1, read as the reverse complement.
GCCGACTGGCGCCCGAATCCCCCTGCGGACTGGGTGAAGGAAGGGGAGTGTCCCCCTGCTGTACTCCCAGGTCCCCGGGGCGCTGATTCCCTAAGTCCAAGGGCAGCGCTCTGACACTGGGTGCGGCTGGTAAACATTCAGCAGTGTGAACCCTGCCCAGATTAGCCTCGGAGCAGGGCCGGGCCCAGATAACTTGGGGCTGTGGCACTTGCTGGAGGAGAGAGTGAGAGAGAGAGAGAGAGGGAGAGAGAGAGAGAGAGAGAGAGCGCAGGGGGTGGGGGGTGTGTCGCCAATTGTAAAAAACACTCCTCTCTCTCCTGCCTGGTTTAAGGCCGGCCGGTCTCCTGAAGAGCGCAGAAGGTGTTGCCTGACCCGGCCCTGGAAACAAACGGCGCTAGAGCACGATTTTTAAAAGAAGGGACAATAATTCGGTTCCTTCATCCTGCATGAATGTCAAATTTTGTAGGGGGGGTGGGGTGTGGGGAAGCATCGGTTTGTACCGGATCGGAACAGGTTGGCAAGGTGACTCGGGTCGAGGCGTTGCAGTGGAGACTCGAGTAATTGAGGGTAACTCTTTCGAGTTATCAACAGATCGCATGTAACTCTTTCGAGTTATCAACAGATCGCATGTAACTCTTTCGAGTTATCAACAGATCGCATGTAACTCTTTCGAGTACAATCACAGTTCTTGGTTTCCGGGAGTGGGACATGAACCCGCAACCCTCTGATTCAAAGGCGAGGGTGCTATGAACTGAGCCACAGCTGACACCTCGAGTAGTTGAGGGTACGTGGACGGTCCTGGCGCTATGCCACTGGCAGATCGGATCGTATCGAACAGCACACCCCACCCCCCTCCCATAGTCAGGGTACTGACCACACTCGGCCCTCACAAAAAGATGCCTGACGTTCGGAGGAGAGTCCGACGGTCGGCCAGCACTGGCTGCTCACTCCCGAGTGCGCCGAGCATCACGCTAACGCGCCGAGTTAAGGTTATCGGCCGGGCCGCCAATGTAGCTCACTTATATGTGCTAGAAGCTGCGTGTGTGTGTGTTCCTCCACAGGGACCTGTCCTCCGGAAGCAAAAGGAACCTGCCCAGGCCTTTTTGGTTGAATTAAGCAAAAGTGGGGCACCGTCGGCCCCCCGGCGCATTCCCCACGGCAGCGTCTCGACCAATCGGAGTTGACTTTCCGACCAATCGGCACCCGTTTCTTGAGCCGTATGAATTGTCGCTCCCTCTGAAATTTGGTATTCTTGCTCCCTGTCCTGATGAGTGCGAGAGGAGAATCTTCGACAGACGGTCTCCCGGTAACAAGATCCACGTCCTCTCGCTCTGGGACTGTTTTCCAGATTGGGGACGGGGCTCGAGGGCAACAGGCTGGGTTCCTTCTGTTGGGTGGGGGGGGGGGGGGGGCTCAGGATGGGGACAGTCCAAATTTCTTCTGTGGGGGGCAGTTGGGGGGAGGGCAGGGTTCACAATGGGGACAGTCCAAATTTCATCTGGGGGGCTCGTAGTTCACGATGGGGACAGTCCAAATTTCATCTGGGGGGGGGCGTAGTTCACGATGGGGACAGTCCAAATTTCATCTGGGGGGGGCGTAGTTCACGATGGGGACAGTCCAAATTTCATCTGGGGGGGGGCGTAGTTCACGATGGGGACAGTCCAAATTTCATCTGGGGGGGGCGTAGTTCATGATGGGGACAGTCCAAAATTTTTTCTGGAAAGGGGAGGTTCGCAATGGGGACAGTCCAAATTTCTTCGGGGGGGGTGGGGGTAGTTCACGCTGGGGACAGTCCAAATTTCTTCTGTGATGGGGGGGGGTAGTTCACGCTGGGGACAGTCCAAATTTCTTCTGGTGGGGGGGGGGTAGTTCATGATGGGGACAGTCCAAATTTCTTCTGTGATGGGGGGAGTAGTTTACGATGGGGGCAGTCCAAATTTCTTCTGTGATGGGGGGAGTAGTTTACGATGGGGGCAGTCCAAATTTCTTCTGTGATGGGGGGAGTAGTTTACGATGGGGGCAGTCCAAATTTCTTCTGTGATGGGGGGGTAGTTCACGATAGGGACAGTCCAAATTTCTTCTGGGGGGGGTAGTTCATGATGGGGACAGTCCAAATTTCTTCTCTGATGGGGGGGTAGTTCACGATGGGGACAGTCCAAATTTCTTCTGGTGGGGGGGGGTAGTTCACGATGGGGGCAGTCCAAATTTCTTCTGTGATGGGGAGGGGTAGTTCACGATGGGGACAGTCCAAATTTCTTCTCTGATGGGGGGTAGTTCACGATGGGGACAGTCCAAATTTCTTCTGGTGGGGGGGGTAGTTCACGATGGGGACAGTCCAAATTTCTTCTGGGGTGGGGTAGTTCACAATGGGGACAGTCCAAATTTCTTTGGGGGGGGGTAGTTCACAATGGGGACAGTCCAAATTTCTTTGGGGGGGGGGGTAGTTCACAATGGGGACAGTCCAAATTTCTTTGGGGGGGGGTAGTTCACAATGGGGACAGTCCAAATTTCTTTGGGGGGGGTAGTTTGCAATGGGGACAGTCCAAATTTCTTTGGGGGGGGGTAGTTTGCAATGGGGACAGTCCAAATTTCTTCTGGAAGAGGAGGGTTTGCAAAGAGTGAATGTGAGGTAACAATGTCTTGTGTGTTTACAGGGACTTTGGGATCTCGGTAATGGGGAGTGGGTCGTGGCGGTATCGTCACTGGGCTAGTAACCCAGAGACCCAGGGTAAGGCTGCAGGGACCCGGGTTCGAATCTCACCCGGGCAGATGGTGGAATTTGAATTCAATTAAAAAAAAAAACCTGGAATTAAAAGTCCGAAGATGAGCATGAAACCGTCATCGATTGTTGTAAAATTCACTAACGTCCTTTTAGTGGTGGGGTGGGGGAAGGAAATCTGCCGTCCTGACCCGGTCTGGGCTACACGTGACTCCAGACCCCACAGCCGTGAGGCCGGCTCTTAAAAACACCCCTCTGAACGAGGGGCAGTAAGCGCCGGCCTAGCCAGCGACCCCCACATCCCCACGAAGGGATAAAAAGACAACAAGTCCGCGTTATGGCCTGGTTGGGGAGGGGAGGGGAGGGGAATGGGCCTTGGTTCCTGTTAAATACCTACGTGTCTGCCTGTAGGTATTACCGAGGGGCAGTAGGAGCACTCGTGGTATACGACATTGCCAAGCACCTGACCTACGAGAACATGGAGCGTTGGTTGAAGGAGCTGCGCGACCACGCTGACTCCAACATCGTCATTATGCTGGTCGGCAACAAGAGCGACTTGAGGCATTTGCGGGCTGTCCCTACAGATGAGGCCCGGACGTTTGCAGGTAGGGGTGTCGGAGGTTAAGGGAGGGGGGGAGATTGAATCGAGGCGTTCAAAATCAGGAAGGGGGTTTAGGACCGAGTCAATAAGGAGAAACTGTTTCCACTGGGCAGGAGGGTCGGTAACCAGAGGGGACACAGATTGAAGAGAATCGGGGAAAGAACCAGAGGGGGAGATGAGGAGAATTTGTTTTTTATTTACACAGCGAGTTGTTGTGATCTGGAAGGCGCTGCCTGAAAGGGCGGTGGAAGCAGATTCAATAGGAACTTTCAAAAGGGGGGGGGAATCGGATAAATACTGGAAGGGGGGGAACATTTGCAGGGATATGGGGGAGGAAAAGAGGAAAAGGGGGGGGCGGATGTGGGGCTAATCGGATAGATCTTTCAGAGGGCCGGCACAGGCGCGATGGGCCGAATGGCCTCCTGTGTCGCATTCAATGATGGGGGGGGGGATGGGGCCCGGGTCCCATAAATGAATTTTTAAAACATAATAATCCTTTGGAAGGGCCCAGTGTTCAAAAACTCCGGGAAGAGCGCGTCCACCTGACCCCGTGTCCGCGGGCTGGGGAAGAGCGCGTCCACCTGACCCCGTGTCCGCGGGCTGGGGAAGAGCGCGTCCACCTGACCCCGTGTCCGCGGGCTGGGGAAGAGCGCGTCCACCTGACCCCGTGTCCGCGGGCTGGGGAAGAGCGCGTCCACCTGACCCCGTGTCTGCGGGCTGTCGAATTCCAGGAGTGCTGAGGCTTTTAGCGATCGGTCGGCACCTTTCGTTTCGGGGAAGGCTTCGGGGGGCCTTTTTCATCTGGTTCGTCCGCGAGTCGGGGAGAGAGGTTTTTTTTGTCGCGATCTTATTCCTGTAGCGTCGGCCATGACCTCTGGACGTTCCCCCCCCCTCACCACCCTAACCGAAGCGCTTCGCAGGCCCGAGCGAGCGCTTTTCCTTCCGCCTCTTTGCCCGTCCCTAATTGCCCCCCCTCCCCTTGACCAGGCGGGTGCCGAGCTGCTGCCTTGACCCGCTGCAGTTGGCAGGGGAGGGGTGGGGGGTGCGTGGGTACCCTCAGGGAAGGGTGCCCGCTGTGGCAATATGGGATATGATGGTGACTACACTCCCGGGAGAGGGGGTGGGTGGGTGGGTGGGTGGGATGGGGGGTGGGGGGGGTGGAATAAGAAGTATTTATCTTTGTGGTGAAGTGGTTCGGGGTGGGGGGTGGGGTGTGTGTGACGTGAGGCCTGAAGGTGTGGTCAGCCCGAGAGAAGCATTCTTGACATTCCGGTGGGGAGGCCGACGAAAAGGCCTCGGGCCTACTCCCTCTGGTGTCGCAACCGACTGGGAATTCCTTGGAGCCCGGGCGAGTTCGAACAGGCCGTCTGCCTGAGCTGCCGTTGCCTGGTAACCACCCGGGTTGGGCAATGACTCTCCCTCCCTCTCTCTCTCTCTCTCTCTCTCTTGCGAAGCCTGGGACTCGGGCCTGCTTTTTTTCGGGCGAGGCCCCCGAGCCTGGGCCTTGCTCGAGGTGCCCGTAACCCTAAGCGACAGGCCGTCCTAGGGTCGCCAACTCCCAGAGGCCTTCATCACGGGGGCCTCGCGTCGTCCATCGCCCTCCTCGAGTGTGGAAGATTTAAGGGGCGATCGAATCGAGGGGGGGGTTTATGACGATTAAAGGATTCGATGGGGGTCGATGGAGAGAAACTGTTTCCTCTGGTGGGGGTGGGGAGTCCAGAACAAGGGGCAGAAGCTTAAAATGGGAGCCAGGCCCGTTCAGGGGGGATGTCAGGAAGCACTTCACACACACACACACAGGGGGGAGCGGGAATCTGGAACTCTCTCCCCCCCCAAAAAAAGCTGTCGACGGGGGGAGGGGATCAATCGGAAATTTCCAAATGGAGGTGGATAGATTTGGGGATTAAGGGCTATGGAACCAAGGTGGCCGGATGCAGTTAAGATACAGGTCAGCCGTGATCTGGCTGAATGGTGGAATAGGCTAGAGGGGCTGAATGGCCTCCTCCTGTTCAGGGGTATTTGAAGGTACTCCAGTCTCTCCTGTGTCAGCAGTGGTTTCACTGAAAGACCCCAACCCCTGGCTGTGTGATTTGAGAGATAGGGTGTTGCTGGGCAGATGTTTTATCTGGACTTCAATTCCGGCCGCTTGACCATCCCACGATTCCCATCGCTCCACCATTGGCGGCCGTGCCTTCAGCTGCCTGGGGGCCCTGAGCTCTGGAATTCCCTCCCTAAACCTCTCCGCCCCTCTCCCTGTCTCTCCCTCTCCCTCTCTCTCTCTCTCTCCCTCTCTGCGCCTCCCCCTCCCTCTCTGCCTCTCCCCCTCTCTCTCTGCCTCTCCCTCTCTCTCTGCCTCTCCCTCTCTGCTCTCCCTCTCTCTCTCTCTGCCTCTCCCTCTCTCTCTCTGCCTCTCCCTCTCTCTCTCTGCCTCTCCCTCTCTCTCTCTGCCTCTCCCTCTCTCTCTCTGCCTCTCCCTCTCTCTCTCTGCC
>NW_027600512.1:0-13801 GCF_964194155.1 Cetorhinus maximus | reverse complement strand
CACGGAGAGGGGGAGGGAGGGGGGAGGGACGACACGAGAGGGAGGGAGGGAGGGAGGGACGACACGAGAGGGAGGGAGGGAGGGAGGGACGACACGAGAGGGAGGGAGGGAGGGACGACACGAGAGGGAGGGAGGGAGGGACGACACGAGAGGGAGGGAGGGAGGGAGGGAGGGGGGACACGAGAGGGAGGGAGGGAAGGAGGGGGGACACGAGAGGGAGGGAGGGAGGGAGGGGGGGACACGAAAGGGAGGGAGGGAGGGAGGGGGGACACGAGAGGGAGGGAGGGAGGGGGGACACGAGAGGGAGGGAGGGAGGGAGGGAGGGGGGACACGAGAGGGAGGGAGGGAGGGGGGACACGAGAGGGAGGGAGGGAGGGGGGACACGAGAGGGAGGGAGGGGGGACACGAGAGGGAGGGAGGGGGGACACGGGAGGGAGGGGGGACACGAGAGGGAGGGAGGGAGGGGGGACACGAGAGGGAGGGAGGGAGGGAGGGGGGACACGAGAGGGAGGGAGGGGGGAGGGGGGACACGAGAGGGAGGGAGTGAGGGAGGGGGAACACGAGAGGGAGGGATTGAGGGAGGGGGGACACGAGAGGGAGGGAGGGGGGACACGAGAGGGAGGGAGGGGGGACACGAGAGGGAGGGAGGGAGTGGGGACACGAGAGGGAGGGAGTGAGGGAGGGGGGACACGAGAGGGAGGGAGGGGGGACACGAGAGGGAGGGAGGGAGGGAGGGGGGGACACGAGAGGGAGGGAGGGAGGGAGGGGGGGACACGAGAGGGAGGGAGGGATGGATGGAGGGCGGGACACGAGAGGGAGGGAGGGAGGGAGGGGGGGACACGAGAGGGAGGGAGGGAGGGGGGGCCACGAGAGGGAGGGAGGGAGGGGGGGACACGAGAGGGAGGGAGGGAGGGAGGGAGGGGAGGACACGAGAGGGAGGGAGGGAGTGGGGACACGAGAGGGAGGGAGGGAGGGGGGACACGAGAGGGAGGGAGGGAGGGGGGACACGAGAGGGAGAGGGGGGGGACACGAGAGGGAGGGGGGGGACACGAGAGGGAGGGAGGGGGGGCGGGACACGAGAGGGAGGGAGGGGGGGGACACGAGAGGGAGGGAGGGAGGGTGGGACACGAGAGGGAGGGAGGGGGGGGACACGAGAGGGAGGGAGGGGGGGACACGAGAGGGAGGGAGGGGGGGGACACGAGAGGGAGGGAGGGAGGGGGCGGGACACGAGAGGGAGGGAGGGGGGGACACGAGAGGGAGGGAGGGAGGGGGGGACACGAGAGGGAGGGAGGGAGGGCCGACACGAGAGGGAGGGAGGGAGGGACGACACGAGAGGGAGGGAGGGAGGGACGACACGAGAGGGAGGGAGGGAGGGAGGGACGACACGAGAGGGAGGGAGGGAGGGAGGGACGACACGAGAGGGAGGGAGGGAGGGACGACACGAGAGGGAGGGAGGGGGGGACACGAGAGGGAGGGAGGGAGGGGCGTGGGGACGACAGGGTGAGAGGGAGGGGGGGGACGACAGGGATGGGCGGGTCAGGGAGAGAGAGAGTGGGGGGGTCAGGGAGAGAGAGAGTGGGGGGTCAGGGAGAGAGAGAGTGGGGGGGTCAGGGAGAGAGAGAGAGAGAGAGTTGGGGGGGTCAGGGAGAGAGAGAGAGTTGGGGGGGGTCAGGGAGAGAGAGAGTGGGGGGGTCAGGGAGAGAGAGAGTGGGGGGGTCAGGGAGAGAGAGAGTGGGGGGGTCAGGGAGAGAGAGAGTGGGGGGGCCAGAGAGAGAGAGAGTGGGGGGGGTCAGGGAGAGTGAGAGAGTGGGGGGGTCAGGGAGAGAGAGAGAGAGAGAGTTGGGGGGGTCAGGGAGAGAGAGAGAGTTGGGGGGGGTCAGGGAGAGAGAGAGTTGGGGGGGTCAGGGAGAGAGAGAGAGTGGGGGGGTCAGGGAGAGAGAGAGAGAGAGAGTTGGGGGGGTCAGGGAGAGAGAGAGAGTTGGGGGGGGTCAGGGAGAGAGAGAGTTGGGGGGGTCAGGGAGAGAGAGAGAGTTGGGGGGGTCAGGGAGAGAGAGAGTGGGGGGGGTCAGGGAGAGAGAGAGTGGGGGGGTTCAGGGAGAGACAGAGAGAGAGAGAGTTGGGGAGGTCAGGAGAGAGAGAGAGTGGGGGGGGTCAGGGAGAGAGAGAGTTGGGGGGGTCAGGGAGAGAGAGAGTTGGGGGGGTCAGGGAGAGAGAGAGAGTGGGGGGGTCAGGGAGAGAGAGAGAGTGGGGGGGTCAGGGAGAGAGAGAGTGGGGGGGGGGTTCAGAGAAGGAGAGAGTGGGGGGGTTAGGGAGAGAGTGAATTGGAGGGGCTGGACCTGAGTAACAGGTGGACAGAGAGGGGAAGGGGACAGAGAGAGAGAGAAAGTGAAAGACAGAAATGGAGAGGCAGAGGTAAAAGAGACAACAAAACAGAGAGAGAGAGAGACAAAGGGACAGAAGAAACAAGAAAGAAAGAGAGAGACAGAGTGAGAGACAGAGAGAGACAGTCTGAGAGTAGCTGACACTGAGACACACACACACAGACCCTACAGGAGCTGACACTGAGACACACACACACAGACCCTACAGCAGCTGACACTGAGACACACACACGGACCATACAGGAGCTGACACTGAGACACACTCGGACCGTACAGGAGCTGACACTGAGACACACTCGGACCGTACAGGAGCTGACACTGAGACACACACACACAGACCGTACAGGAGCTGACACTGAGACACACACACACGGACCGTACAGGAGCTGACACTGAGACACACACGGACCGTACAGGAGCTGACACTGAGACACACACAGACCGTACAGGAGCTGACACTGAGACACACACGGACCATACAGGAGCTGACACTGAGACACACACGGACCGTACAGGAGCTGACACTGAGACACACTCGGACCGTACAGGAGCTGACACTGAGACACACTCGGACCGTACAGGAGCTGACACTGAGACACACACACAGACCGTACAGGAGCTGACACTGAGACACACACGGACCGTACAGGAGCTGACACTGAGACACACACACACACGGACCCTACAGGAGCTGACACTGAGACACACTCGGACCGTACAGGAGCTGACACTGAGACACACACACACAGACACACAGACCGTACAGGAGCTGACACTGAGACACACACACACGGACCATACAGGAACTGACACTGAGACACACACACACAGACCGTACAGGAGCTGACACTGAGACACACACACACGGACCATACAGGAGCTGACACTGAGACACACTCGGACCGTACAGGAGCTGACACTGAGACACACACACGGACCGTACAGGAGCTGACACTGAGACACACTCGGACCGTACAGGAGCTGACACTGAGACACACTCGGACCGTACAGGTGCTGACACTGAGACACACACACAGACCGTACAGGAGCTGACACTGAGACACACACACAGACCGTACAGGAGCTGACACTGAGACACACACACACGGACCATACAGGAGCTGACACTGAGACACACACAGACCGTACAGGAGCTGACACTGAGACACACACACACGGACCGTACAGGAGCTGACACTGAGACACACACAGACCATACAGGAGCTGACACTGAGACACACACATGGACTGTACAGGAGCTGACACTGAGACACACACGGACCATACAGGAGCTGACACTGAGACACACACACGGACCGTACAGGAGCTGACACTGAGACACACACGGACCATACAGGAGCTGACACTAAGACACACACACGGACCGTACAGGAGCTGACACTGAGACACACACGGACCATACAGGAGCTGACACTGAGACACACACAGACCGTACAGGAGCTGACACTGAGACACACACACACGGACCGTACAGGAGCTGACACTGAGACACACACACACAGACCATACAGGTGCTGACACTGAGGCACACTCGGACCGTACAGGAACTGACACTGAGACACACACACATGGACCATACAGGAGCTGACACTGAGACACACACGGACCGTACAGGTGCTGACACTGAGACACACACACAGACCGTACAGGAGCTGACACTGAGACACACACGGACCGTACAGGTGCTGATACTGAGACACACACAGACCGTACAGGAGCTGACACTGAGACACACACACAGACCATACAGGAGCTGACACTGAGACACACACGGACCGTACAGGAGCTGACACTGAGACACACACACACAGACCGTACAGGAGCTGACACTGAGACACACTCGGACCATACAGGAGCTGACACTGAGACACACACACGGACCGTACAGGTGCTGACACTGAGACACACACACACACGAACCATACAGGAGCTGACACTGAGACACACACACACACGAACTGTACAGGAGCTGACACTGAGACACACACACAGACCGTACAGGAGCTGACACTGAGACACACACACGGACTGTACAGGAGCTGACACTGAGACACACGCGGACCGCACAGGAGCTGACACTAAGACACACACACACGGACCCTACAGGAGCTGACACTGAGACACACACACGGACCATACAGGAGCTGACACTGAGACACACACGGACCATACAGGAGCTGACACTGAGACACACACACACACGGACCGTACAGGAGCTGACACTGAGACACACACACACACAGACCATACAGGAGCTGACACTGAGACACACACACGGACCATACAGGAGCTGACACTAAGACACACACACACACGAACCGTACAGGAGCTGACACTGAGACACACACACGGACTGTACAGGAGCTGACACTGAGACACACACACACACGAACCGTACAGGAGCTGACACTGAGACACACACGGACCGTACAGGAGCTGACACTGAGACACACACACGGACCATACAGGAGCTGACACTGAGACACACAGACACACGGACTGTACAGGAGCTGACACTGAGACACACATGAACTGTACAGGAGGTGATACTGAGACACACACACACACACACACAGACCGTACAGGAGCTGATACTGAGACACACACACACACACAGACCGTACAGGAGCTGACACTGTGACACACACACGGACCGTACAGGAGCTGATACTGAGACACACACACACACACACACACACACGAACCGTACAGGAGCTGACACTGAGACACACACGGACCGTACAGGAGCTGACACTGAGACACACACACGGACCATACAGGAGCTGACACTGAGACACACAGACACACGGACTGTACAGGAGCTGACACTGAGACACACATGAACTGTACAGGAGGTGATACTGAAACACACACACACACACAGACCGTACAGGAGCTGATACTGAGACACGCACACACACACACACACACAGACCGTACAGGAGCTGACACTGTGACACACACACGGACCGTACAGGAGCTGATACTGAGACACACACACACACACACACACACACGAACCGTACAGGAGCTGACACTGAGACACACACGGACCGTACAGGAGCTGACACTGAGACACACACACGGACCATACAGGAGCTGACACTGAGACACACAGACACACGGACTGTACAGGAGCTGACACTGAGACACACATGAACTGTACAGGAGGTGATACTGAAACACACACACACACACAGACCGTACAGGAGCTGATACTGAGACACGCACACACACACACACACACAGACCGTACAGGAGCTGACACTGTGACACACACACAGACCGTACAGGAGCTGACACTGAGACACACACACACACACGGACCGTACAGGAGCCGCGACACATGTGGCCTGTAGAGTTGGCCTGACCCGCCTGACTCGCTCCCTTCCCCTCGCCCTCTGTGTGCCGTGCGCGTCTGAAACGTGTCAACCTTTGTGATTCCCTTCACCGAATCGCACTCCCCTCCCTCGTGCCTGAACGGCCAGAGATCCCTGCGCCGCAGACAATTCATTTCTCCCTCGCCCCTTTCTTTGTTTTTTGCACAAGGTGACAGGAACGGGTCGGTCGGCAAAGGGGGGCAGGGGCCGGGGATGATCTCCGCTCAGGGTGTTCAGCCTTCAGCACCGCAACGTGGGGCTTACCTGAAACGGATATTCCGTGTTTTGGCCGGAGAAGATGTTCTGTCTGTCTCTCTCTCTCTCTCTCTCTCGCAGTCTCTGCTGTGGAGAAGGAAATATATGTTTCCTGACCAGGGTGTTTTGTGGTTCCAAAGGCTGACAAGCCAAGGGACCAACCCCGTGAGGCTGTATTTATAGAAAAGCTGCCTAAGGCCTACTGGGGCTCAGCACCTGGGGTCCCACAGCGCGAGCTCACACACACACACAGACACACACACACCAGCCGCTGGAGCATCCCTCCCTCCGCCCAGGACCCTCATTCACGGAGCCTGCTTATCTCACATAAGGGGCTGGAGGAGGTTACAGAGATAGGGAGGGTCGTAGGGGCTGGAGGAGGTTGCAGAGATAGGGAGGGTCGTAGGGGCTGGAGGAGGTTACAGAGAGAGGGAGGGTCGTAGGGGCTGGAGGAGGTTACAGAGAGAGGGAGGGTTGTAGGGGCTGGAGGGGGTTACAGAGATAGGGAGGGGTGTGGGGGCTGGAGGAGGTTACAGGGATAGGGAGGGTTGTAGGGGCTGGAGGAGCTAACAGAGATAGGGAGGGTTGTAGGGGCTGGAGGAGGTTACAGAGATAGGCAGGGTTGTAGGGGCTGGAGTGGGTTACAGAGATAGGGAGGGTTGTAGGGGCTGGAGGAGGTTACAGAGATAGGCAGGGTTGTAGGGGCTGGAGTGGGTTACAGAGATAGGGAGGGTTGTAGGGGGCTGGAGGAGGGTTACAGAGATAGGGAGGGTTGTAGGGGCTGGAGGAGGTGACAGAGATAGGGAGGGTTGTAGGGGCTGGAGGAGGCTACAGAGATAGGGAGAGTTGTAGGGGCTGTTGGAGGTTACGGAGATAGGGAGGGTTGTAGGGGCTGGAGGGGGTTAAAGAGATAGGGAGGGTTGTAGGGGGCTGGAGGAGGGTTACAGAGATAGGGAGGGTTGTAGGGGCTGGAGGAGGTGACAGAGATAGGGAGGGTTGTAGGGGCTGGAGGAGGTTACAGAGATAGGCAGGGTTGTAGGGGCTGGAGTGGGTTACAGAGATAGGGAGGGTTGTAGGGGCTGGAGTGGGTTACAGAGATAGGGAGGGTTGTAGGGGCAGGAGGGGGTTACAGAGATAGGCAGGGTTGTAGGGGGTTACAGAGATAGGGAGGGTTGTAGGGGCTGGAGGAGGCTACAGAGATAGGAAGAGTTGTAGGGGCTGTTGGAGGTTACGGAGATAGGGAGGGTTGTAGGGGCTGGAGGGGGTTAAAGAGATAGGGAGGGTTGTAGGGGGCTGGAGGAGGGTTACAGAGATAGGGAGGGTTGTAGGGGCTGGAGGAGGTGACAGAGATAGGGAGGGTTGTAGGGGCTGGAGGAGGTGACAGAGCTAGGGAGGGTTTTGGGGCTAGAGGAGGTGACAGAGATAGGGAGGGTTGTAGGGGCTGGAGGAGGTGACAGAGATAGGGAGGGTTGTAGGGGCTGGAGGAGGTGACAGAGATAGGGAGGGTTTTGGGGCTGGAGGAGGTGACAGAGATAGGGAGGGTTTTGGGGCTGGAGGAGGTGACAGAGATAGGGAGGGTTTTGGGGCTGGAGGAGGTGACAGAGATAGGGAGGGTTGTAGGGGCTGGAGGAGGTGACAGAGATAGGGAGGGTTTTGGGGCTGGAGGAGGTTACAGGGATAGGGAGATTGGGCGAGTCGCTGGAGGGATTTAAACAGGAGGATGAGAATGTCAGTATTGAGGGGATGCTGGGTGAGGGTCAGCGAGCACAAGGAGGGTGATGGATGAAGGTGACTGGGTGCGAGTTGGAGACGGGGATAGCTGAGTCTCGGATGATCCGAAGTTGATGTGGTTTGGAAGGGGTCACGTCTGTCAGGGGAGCACTCGATCTGCTCAGTTGAGGCCGGAGCGGCGTTAGGGAGATGCAAGGAGATTGTATAGGGGCTGACGATGACTTGTGTGTCCGTAAGACTCTCCGCCTCTCTCTCCTTCTCCTTCAAGACGCTCCTTAAAACCTTCATCTTTGACTGAGCTTTGGGTCACCTGCTGCTCATCCCTCCTTATGAAGCTCCCGGTGAAAATTTTATCCGATTTACTCTGTTGTTCAGCCTCCAACATGTGAATCATTGGGAGATTTGGCGAACTGTGAAGCTGTTTAGAAACTTGTGTCGAACAGCCACCTAGTGGCTGGAAACTGCAATCACACCGTGACGGTTTACACCTCAAATTTCAATGGGAAATATTCGTCTGGCAGGTTAGAACATTGAAGTGTTATAAACACAGGATTGGGTTTCAGCTAGTGCACCATGCTCAGTTCCGGAGGAAGTGCGGCACTCCCTCAGTACTGACCCTCCGACAGTGCGGCACTCCCTCAGTACTGACCCTCCGACATAATCACACAATGCAGAAGAGGCCCTTTGGCCCATCGAGTCTGCACTGACATGTGAGAAACACCTGACCTACCTAATCCTATTTACCAGCACTTGGCCCATAGCCAGTGCTGCGCTCCCTCAATAATGACCCTCCGACAGTGCAGCACTCCCTCAGTACTGACCCTCCGACAGTGCGGCTCTCCCTCAGCACTGACCCTCCGACAGTGCGGCGCTCCCTCAGCACTGAACCTCCGACAGTGCGGCGCTCCCTCAGCACTGACCCTCTGTCAGTGCGGCACTCCCTCAGCACTGACCCTCCGACAGTGCGGCGCTCCCTCAGTATTGACCCCCCCTCCGACAGTGCGGCACTCCCTCAGTACTGACCCTCCGACAGTGCGGCGCTCCCTCAGTATTGACCCCCCCTCCGACAGTGCGGCGCTCCCTCAGTACTGACCCTCCGACAGTGCAGCACTCCCTCAGTACTGACCCTCCGACAGTGCGGCTCTCCCTCAGCACTGACCCTCCGACAATGCGGCACTCCCTCAGCACTGAACCTCCGACAGTGCGGCGCTCCCTCAGCACTGAACCTCCGACAGTGCGGCGCTCCCTCAGCACTGACCCTCCGACAGTGCGGCGCTCCCTCAGCACTGACCCCCCCTCCGACAGTGCGGCACTCCCTCAGTACTGACCCTCCGACAGCGCGGCACTCCCTCAGTATTGACCCGCCCTCCGACAGTGCGGCGCTCCCTCAGTACTGACCCTCCGACAGTGCGGCGCTCCCTCAGTACTGACCCTCCGACAGTGCGGCACTCCCTCAGCACCAACCCTCCGACAGTGCGGCACTCCCTCAGTACTGACCCTCCGACAGTGCGGCGCTCCCTCAGTACTGACCCTCCGACAGTGCGGCGCTCCCTCAGTACTGACCCTCCGACAGTGCGGCACTCCCTCAGTACTGACCCTCCGACAGTGCGGCGCTCCCTCAGTACTGACCCTCCGACAGTGCGGCGCTCCCTCAGTACTGACCCCACCCCACCCTGTGCACCGCCTCAGAGATTGGCTCGTCCCCCGATCACGGGGCTGGAGCCTATGGCCTGTCCGAGCTGCTGGGAGCTGGTGCGCGTTCGGAGAGAGAGAGTGAGAGAGCAGTTCAGTGCCTCATGGTCAACCTTGTTTAATATTTAATCCTCGGTACACGAGTCTAGTTCACTCCGGCGTAGAAACGACCTGTCGATCTTTATTACAAACTTGTTCTTTTAAAAAAAAAACACACAACCGACAGGCGGGGGCCGCAGTGCAGTGGTCAGGGGAGCTGTGTCCATCGCTTCGGCAGGTGGGTGGTCTAGGGACCGTCTCTCAATGTTCCACCCTGGACTGTCCCCCAAACGTTTCTCCTGAATCTCAGCCCCGGGGGTGGGGGTGGGAACCAATCTCCAAAAAGCCAGCCACAGACCACCCCCCCCACTCCTTTGTACCCCACAACCCGTCAAACACCAGGTCGGGGGGGGGGGGAGTGTCGTCTTAAGGGAGTCCAGCCCAACTGTCCATCTGAGGGAGGCTTCGATTGAGGCCTGGTCGTGTTCAGTGTGGCGGGGAGGGGGTTGGTGGAGCCACCTCGGACAGAATCCGCCGATCGGCCGGGATCTGGGACCCTCGGGGGGGGCCGCCCCCACCCACCGGTCGCCATTTAGGGAGCGTCTCGCAACCTTTCGGTCCGTTAGGGAGCGTCCCCCAAAAAAAAAAATGTTCAGCCCAACACCAAGGAGTGAAACAGGGACGGGTGAGGGGGGGGTGGGGTGGGGTGCAGGGGCGGGAGGGGGTTTTATTTTTTTCGCGAGCCGGGATTGTGGCGTAACCAGCCCCACCCCCTCCCACCTCGCCAGGCGACCAGCGATCCCCGGGTCTGAAAGGGTTAACTCCCCAACCCCCCCCCCCGGCCTCACTCTCCCCCACCCCCAACCCCCTCTCCGAGGGCTGGGTTTCACCTCGACTCAGCCCCCCGCTCCCTCGGGTGCCTAAGATGAAGGGGGTTGATCTAACCGAGGGGGGGCTGGGGGTGGGGGAAGGGGGTTTGACCTGCTTAAAGGGTTCGATGGGGTCGATAGAGAGAGAAACTGTTTCCTCTGGGGTTGGGGGTTGGGGTGGGGGTGGGGGATGGGGGGGGAGGAGGGGGAAGAGTCTAGAACGAGGGGGGCAGAACCTTCAGATCCGAGCTAGGCCGTTCGGGGTGGGTGGGGGGTGCGGGGGAGATATCGGGAAGCACCTCCTCACACAAAAGGGGAGCGGAAATCTGGAACTCCCACCCCCCCCCACGATAAATAGCTGTCGGGGCTGGTGGAGGAGGGCGGTGGTGGGGGGGGGTCAATTGGAAAATTCAACACGGAGATGGAGGGATTTGTGTCGGGTAAGGGGGTTACAGATCCGAGGCCCTTCAGAAAATACCAGATTAGCCATTCTCCAATTGACTGAGCAGGAACAGGCTCCTGAAGGGGCTGAATGGCCTCCTCCTGTTCCCGTGTCACAGGCTCGAGGGGCTGAATGGCCTCCTCCTGTTCCCGTGTCACAGGCTCGAGGGGCTGAATGGCCTCCTCCTGTTCCCGTGTCACAGGCTCGAGGGGCTGAATGGCCTCCTCCTGTTCCTGATTGGGCAGCGATAAATAGAGGAAGGTGGCTGGGATAAGTCCCCAAAATGCTTCGGGCAAAAACCCTTCCCTGAGCCGGAGACACAAAAACTCTCAAAGTCAGGAAATCAGTTCTTTAACAGTCTGACCCGGGGACAGATAAATTATCTGCCCTCCCTCACTGCTTTCCCAAGGGGAACTGCCACTAAACTAAGAGATTTGCTGTGAAGAAAAAATTTAACTGTTCGGTTCTTCTCTCCGCTGGCGCGGCCACGAGGAATCATCAGGATATTGGGCCTTGGAAGGGTGGGATTGGGAAGGGGCTGTGGGAATGCCGCACTCGGTCAATCAGTCCGTGGGGCCGCTCTCGATGCTATGACCGGGCATTTCGCTCTGTCTCAGCCAAACATTCCCGGACCAGTGCCCTCGCGTGGATTATACCTGTGGGGAGGAAGGAGAGGGAAGATCCCATGAGTGTCCGGAGCTGTGGTCAGAGAATGGGAATCAGGCTACCGGTGTCCCTCGCTCCCGCCGTCTCCCCGGGTCCCTCTCCCCGTGTCCCTCGCTCCCGCCCTTTACCCGTGTCCCTCTCCCCGTGTCCCTCGCTCCCGCCCTCTCCCCGTGTCCCTCTCCCCGTGTCCCTCTCCCCGTGTCCCTCGCTCCCGCCCTCTCCCCGTGTCCCTCTCCCCGTGTCCCTCGCTCCCGCCCTCTCCCGTGTCCCTCTCCCAGAGTCCCTCTCCCCGTGTCCCCCTCCCCGTGTCCCTCGCTCCCGCCCTCTCCCCGTGTCCCTCTCCCCATGTCCCTCTCCCCGTGTTCCTCGCTCCCTCCCTCTCCCCGTGTCCCTCTCCCCGTGTCCCTCACTCCCGCCCTCTCCCCGTGTCCCTCGCTCCCGCCCTCTCCCCGTGTCCCTCGCTCCCGCCCTCTCCCCGTGTCCCTCTCCCCGTGTCCCTCGCTCCCGCCCTCTCCCCGTGTCCCTCTCCCCGTGTCCCTCGCTCCCGCCCTCTCCCCGTGTCCCTCACTCCCGCCCTCTCCCCGTGTCCCTCTCCCCGTGTCCCTCTCCCCGTGTCCCTCTCCCAGAGTCCCTCTCCCCGAGTCCCTCTCCCCGAGTCCCTCTCCCCGTGTCCCTCTCCCCGTGTCCCTCGCTCCCGCCCTCTCCCCGTGTCCCTCTCCCCGTGTCCCTCTCCCCGTGTCCCTCTCCCCGTGTCCCTCGCTCCCGCCCTCTCCCCGTGTCCCTCTCCCCGTGTCCCTCTCCCCGTGTCCCTCGCTCCCGCCCTCTCCTCGTGTCCCTCTCCCCGTGTCCCTCAGTCCCGCCCTCTCCTCGTGTCCCTCTCCCCGTGTCCCTCTCTCCGTGTCCCTGGCTCCCGCCCTCTCCCCATGTCCCTCGCTCCCGCCCTCTCCCCGCGTCCCTCTCCTCGCGTCCCTCTCCCCGCGTCCCTCACTCCTGTGTCCCTCACTCCCGCGTCCCTCTCCCCGCGTTCCTCTCCCCGCGTCCCTCTCCCCGCGTCCTTCGCTCCTGCCCTCTCCCCGTGTCCCTCTCCCCGTGACCCTCGCTCCCGCCCTCTCCCCGTGTCCCTCTCCCCGTGTCCCTCTCCCCGTGTCCCTCGCTCCCGCCCTCTCCCCGTGACCTTCGCTCCTGCCCTCTCCCCGTGACCCTCGCTCCCGCCCTCTCCCCGCATCCCTCTCCCTGCATCCCTCACTCCCGCGTCCCTCACTCCCGCGTCCCTCTCCCCGCGTCCTTCGCTCCTGCCCTCTCCCCGTGACCCTCTCCCCGTGTCCCTCTCCCCGTGACCCTCGCTCCCGCCCTCTCCCCGTGTCCCTCTCCCCGTGTCCCTCGCTCCCGCCCTCTCCCCGTGTCCCTCTCCCCGTGTCCCTCTCCCCGTGTCCCTCGCTCCCGCCCTCTCCCCGTGACCTTCGCTCCTGCCCTCTCCCCGTGACCCTCGCTCCCGCCCTCTCCCCGCGTCCCTCTCCCTGCGTCCCTCACTCCCGCGTCCCTCTCCCCGCGTCCTTTGCTCCTGCCCTCTCCCCGTGTCCCTCTCCCCGTGTCCCTCGCTCCCGCCCTCTCCCCGTGTCCCTCTCCCCGTGTCCCTCGCTCCCTCCCTCTCCCCGTGTCCTTCGCTCCTGCCCTCTCCCCGTGACCCTCGCTCCCGCCCTCTCCCCGTGTCCCTCTCCCTGTGTCCCTCGCTCCGCCCTCTCCCCGTGTCCCTCTCCCGTGTCCCTCTCTCCCCGTGTCCCTCTCTCCCTGTGTCCCTCTCTCCCTGTGTCCCTCGCGCCCGCCCTCTCCCCGTGTCCCTCGCTCCCCGTGTCCCTCTCCACCCCTCTCCCCGTGTCCCTGGCTCCCGCCCTCTCCCCATGTCCCTCGCTCCTGCCCTCTCCTCGTGTCCATGTCCCTCACCCCGTGTCCCTGGCTCCCGTCCTCTCCCCGTGTCCCCCTCTCCCGCCTCAGCACGAGGGGAATGACTCCGATCTTACCTCGTTTAAGCCGCTCCATGGCGCTCTTACTACCCGCGTAGGTCGGGCGTATTTCCTTCCCCATCTCCTCGATGACCGACAGGAGGTCGGAGTAGGTGCTTTGCGAGGGTTGGGATGGTTTCAGACCCTGAGGGGGTGGGTACAGAGAGGGAAATGGGAAGCACAGAGTTACGAAAAGGTCTCAAGAAGCCCCTCGGTGTAACCCCCTCCTCAACACCTCCACCTCACGAGGCTCGAAAGCACATCCCCAAGGTCACAGGGGCAACAGCCAATCGGAGCACAGCAAGATCCCACAGGGAGCGACATG
>NW_027600511.1:0-13807 GCF_964194155.1 Cetorhinus maximus | reverse complement strand
CTCACTGTCCCTTTAACCTCCCCGTGATCTCACTCACTGTCCCTTTAACTTTCCCGTGATCTCACTCTGTCCATTTAATCTTCCCGTGATCTCAATCTCTGTCCCTTTAACCTCCCTGTGATCTCACTCACTGTCCCATTAACGACCCCCTGATCTCACTCTCTATCCCTTTAACCTACCCGTGATATCACTCCCTGTCCCTTTAACCTCCCAGTGATCTCACTCTCTGTCCCTTTAACCTCCCCGTGATCTTACTCTCTGGTCCATTAACCTCCGCCTGATCTCACTCTCTGTCACCTTAACTTTCCCGTGATCTCACTCTCTATCCCTTAAACCTCCCCGTCATATCACTCTCTGTCCCTTTAACCTCCCCGTGATCTCACTCTCTGTCCCTTTAACCTCCCTGTGATCTAACTATCTGTCCCTTTAACCTCGCCATGATCTCACTCTATGTCCCTTCAACATCCCCGAGATCTCACTCTCTGTCCCTTTAACCTCCACGAGATCTCACTCTCTGTCCCTTTAACCTCCCCTTGATCTCACTCTGTGTCCATTTAACCTCCCCGTGATTTCAATCTCTGTCCCTTTAACCTCCCCGTGATCTCACTCTCTGCCCCTATAACCTCCCCATGATCTCACGCTCTGTCCCTTTAACCTCCCCTTAATCTCACTCACTGTCCCTTTAACCTCCCCGTGATCTCACTCACTGTCCCATTAACCTCCCTCTGATCTCACTCTCTTTCCCGTTAACTTTCCCGTGATCTCACTCTCTGTCCCTTTAACCTTCCCGTGATCTCACTCTCTGTCCCTTTAACCTCCCCGTCAACTCACTCTCTGTCCCTTTAACGTCCCCGTGATCTCAATCTCTGTGCTTTCAGACTGCCCGTGATCTCACTCTCTGTTCCTTTAACGTACCAGTGATCTCAATCTGTCCATTTAATCTTCCCGTGATCTCAATCTCTGTCCCTTTAACCTCCCTGTGATCTCACCCACTGTTCCAGTAACGTCCCCCTGATCTCACTCTCTATCCCATTAATCTCCCCGTGATATCACTCCCTGTCCCTTTAACCTCCCAGTGATCTCACTCTCTGTCCCTTTAACCTCCCCGTGATCTCACTCTCTGGCCCATTAACCTCCGCCTGATCTCACTCGCTGTCTCCTTAGCTTTCCCGTGATCTCACTCTCTGTCCCTTTAACCTCCCCGTGTCTAACTCTCTGTCCCTTTAACCTCCCCGTGATCTCACTCTATGTCCCTTCAACATCCCCGAGATCTCACTCTCTGTCCCTTTAACCTCCACGAGATCTCACTCTCTGTCCCTTTAACCTACCCGTGATCTCACTCTCTGTCCCTTTAACCTCCCCGTGATCTCACTCTCTGTCCCTTTAACCTCCCCGTGCTCTCTCTCTCTGTCCCTTTAACGTCCTCGTGATCTCACTCTGTGTCCCTTTAACCTCCCCGTGATCTCAATCTCTGTCCCTTTAACCTCCCCGTGATCTCACTCTCTGCCCCTATAACCTCCCCGTGATCTCACTCTCTGTCCCTTTAACCTCCCCGTCAACTCACTCTCTGTCCCTCTCACTGTCCACGTGATCTCACTCTCTGTCCCTTTAACGTACCAGTGATCTCACTCTGTCCATTTAATCTTCCCGTGACCTCAAGCTCTTTCCCTTTAACCTCCCTGTGATCTCACTCATTGTCCCATTAACGTCACCCTGATCTCACTCTCTATCCCTTTAACCTCCCCGTGATATCACTCCCTTTCCCTTTAACCTCCCAGTGATCTCACTCTCTGTCCCTTTAACCTCCCCGTGATCTCACTCTCTGTCCCTTTAACCTCCCCGTGATCTAACTCTCTGTCCCTTTAACCTCCCCGTGATCTAACTCTATGTCCCTTCAACATCCCCGAGATCTCATTCTCTGTCCCTTTAACCTACCCGTGCTCTCTCTCTCTCTCCCTTTAACCTCCCCGTACTCTAACACTCTTTCCCTTTAACCTACCCGTGCTCTCTCTCTCTGTCCCTTTAACCTCCCCGTGATCTCAATCTCTGTCCCTATAGCCTCCCCATGATCTCACTCTCTGTCCCTTTAAACTCCCCATGATCTCACTCTCTGTACCTCTCACGGTCCACGTGATCTCACTCTCTGTCCCATTTACTACACCTTGATCTCATTCACTGTCCCTTTAACCTCCCCGTGATCTCACTCTCTGTCCCTTTAACCTCCCTGTGATCTCACTCTCTGTCCCATTAACTTCCCCTTGATATCACTCACTGTACCTTTAACTTTCCCGTGATCTCACTCTCTATCACTTAAACCTCCCCGTGATCTAACTATCTGTCCCTTTAACCTCCCCGTGATCTCACACTGTCCCTTTAACCTCCCCGTGATCTCACCCTCTGTCCCTTTAACCTCCCCATGATCTCACTCTCTGTCCCTTTAACGTCCCCGTGATCTCACTCTGTCCCTTTAACCACCCCGTGATCTCACTCTCTGTCCCTTTAAACACCCCGTGATCTCACACTCTGTCCCTTTAACCTACCCGTGCTCTCACTCTCTGTCCCTATTACCTCCCCTTTATCGCACTCAATGTCCCTTTAACCTCCCTGTGATCTCACTCTCTGCCCCTTTAACCTCCCCGTGATCTGACTCTGTCCCTTTAATCTTCCCGTGATCTCAATCTCTGTCCCTTTAACCTCCCCGTGATCTCACTCTCTGTCCCTTTAACCTTCCCGTGATCTAACTCTCTGTCCCTTTAACCTCCCCGTGATCTCACTCTATGTCCCTTCAACATCCCCGAGATCTCACTCTCTCTCCCTTTAACCTCCACGAGATCTCACTCTCTGTCCCTTTAACCTCCCTGTGATCTCACTCTCTGTCCCTTTAACCTCCCCGTGCTCTCACTCTCTGTCCCTTTAACCTCCCCGTGCTCTCTCTCTCTGTCCCTTTAACCTCCCCGTGATCTCACTCTCTGTCCCTTTAACCTCCCCGTACTCTAACACTCTTTCCCTTTAACCTCCCCGTGATCTCAATCTCTGTCCCTTTAACCTCCCCGTGATCTCACTCTCTGCCCCTATAACCTCCCCATGATCTCACTCTCTGTCCCTTTAACCTCCCCTGATCTCACTGTCTGTCCTCTCACGGTCCACGTGATCTCACTTTCTGTCCCATTTACTTCGCCTTGATCTCACTCTCTGTCCCTTTAACCTCCCTGTGATCTCACTCTCTGTCCCATTAACTTCCCCTTGATATCACTCACTGTACCTTTAACTTTCCCGTGATCTCACTCTCTCTCACTTAAACCTCCCCGTGATCTCACTATCTGTCCCTTTAACCTCCCCGTGATCTCACCCTCTGTCCCTTTAACCTCCCCATGATTTCACTCTCTGTCCCTTTAACGTCCCTGTGATCTCACTCTGTCCCTTTAACCACCCCGTGATCTCACTCTCTGTCCCTTTAAACACCCCGTGATCTCACACTCTGTCCCTTTAACCTACCCGTGCTCTCACTCTCTGTCCCTATTACCTCCCCTTTATCGCACTCAATGTCCCTTTAACCTCCCCGTGATCACACTCTGTCCCTTTAATCTTCCCGTGATCTCAATCTCTGTCCCTTTAACCTGCCAGTGATCTCACTCTCTGTCCCTGTAACCTCCCCGTGATCTCACTCTCTGTCACTTTAAACGCCCCGTGATCTCACACTCTGTCCCTTTAACCTACCCGTGCTCTCACTCTCTGTCCCTATTACCTCCCCTTTATCGCACTCAATGTCCCTTTAACCTCCCTGTGATCTCACTCTCTGCCCGTTTAACCTCCCCGTGATCTCACTCTGTCCCTTTAATCTTCCCGTGATCTCAATCTCTGTCCCTTTAACCTGCCAGTGATCTCACTCTCTGTCCCTGTAACCTCCCCGTGATCTCACTCTCTGTCCATTTAACCTCGCCGTGATCTCACTCTCTGTCCCTTTAACCGCCCCGTGATCTCAATCTCCGTCCCTTTAACCTCCACGTGATATCACTCTCTTTCCATTTAACATTCCCGTGATCTCAATCTGTCCCTTTAACCTTCCCCTGATCTCATTCTCTGTTCCTTTAACTGTCCCCCTGATCTCCCTCTCAGTCCCTTTAATTGACCCTGATCTTTCTCTCTGTCCCTATAACTGCCCCTGATCTCAATCTCTATCCCATTAACATTCCCGTGATCTCACCCTCTTTCCTTTTAACCTCCCCGTGATCTCACTCTCTGTCCCTTTAACATCTCGGTGATCACACTCTCTGCCCCTTTAACCTACACGAGATCTCACTCTCTGTCCCTTTAACCTACCCGTGATCTCACTCTCTGTCCCTTTAACCTCCCCGTGATCTCTCTCTGTCCCTTTAAATTCCCCGTGATCTCAACCTCTGACCCTTTAATCTGCCAGTGATCTCACTCTCTGTCCCTTTAACCTCCCCGTGATCTCACTCTCTGACCCTTTAACCTCCCCCTGATCTCACTCTCTGTCCCTTTAACCTCCACCTGATCTCACTCTCTGTCCCTCTCACTGTCCACGTGATCTCACTCTCTGTCCCCTAAACTGTCCCCCTGATCTCACTCTCTGTCCCTTGAACCACACCGTGATCTCTCTCTCTGTCCCATCAACGTCCCCGTAAATCCACTCTCAGTCCGTTTAACCATCCCGAGATCTCACTCTCTGTCCCTTTAACTTCCCCGTGATCTCACACTGTCCCTTTAACCTACCCGTGATCTCACTCTCTGTCCCTTTAACGTCCCCGTGATCTCACTCTGTCCCTTTAACCACCCAGTGATCTCACTCTCTGTCCCTATAAACACCCCGTAAATTCACTCTCTGTCCCTTCAACCTCCCCGTGGTCTCACTCTCTGTCCCTTTAAACTCCTCCTGATCTCAATCTCTGTACCTTTAACTGTCCCTGATCTCACTCTCTGTCCATTTAACGGTCCCCCTGATCTCACCCTCTGTCACATTAACTGTCCCCTGATATAACTCTCTGTCCCTTTAAATGTCCCACTGATCTCACTCTCTGTGCCTTGATCTGTCCCTGATCTCACTCTCTGTCCCTTTAACCTCCCTGTGATCTCACTCTCTGTCCCTTTAACCTCCCCGTGATCTCACTCTCTGTCCATTTACGCACCCTGTGATCTCACTCTCTGTCCCTTTAACCTCCCCGTGATCTCACTCTCTGTCCCTTTAACCTCCCCGTCAACTCACTCTCTGTCCCTTTAACGTCCCCGTGATCTCAATCTCTGTGCTTTCAGACTGCCCGTGATCTCACTCTCTGTTCCTTTAACGTACCAGTGATCTCACTCTGTCCATTTAATCTTCCCGTGATCTCAATCTCTGTCCCTTTAACCTCCCTGTGATCTCACCCACTGTTCCATTAACGTCCCCCTGATCTCACTCTCTATCCCATTAATCTCCCCGTGATATCACTCCCTGTCCCTTTAACCTCCCAGTGATCTCACTCTCTGTCCCTTTAACCTCCCCGTGATCTCACTCTCTGGCCCATTAACCTCCGCCTGATCTCACTCTCTGTCTCCTTAGCTTTCCCGTGATCTCACTCTCTGTCCCTTTAACCTCCCCGTGTCTAACTCTCTGTCCCTTTAACCTCCCCGTGATCTCACTCTATGTCCCTTCAACATCCCCGAGATCTCACTCTCTGTCCCTTTAACCTCCACGAGATCTCACTCTCTGTCCCTTTAACCTACCCGTGATCTCACTCTCTGTCCCTTTAACCTCCCCGTGATCTCACTCTCTGTCCCTTTAACCTCCCCGTGCTCTCTCTCTCTGTCCCTTTAACGTCCTCGTGATCTCACTCTGTGTCCCTTTAACCTCCCCGTGATCTCAATCTCTGTCCCTTTAACCTCCCCGTGATCTCACTCTCTGCCCCTATAACCTCCCCGTGATCTCACTCTCTGTCCCTTTAACCTCCCCGTCAACTCACTCTCTGTCCCTCTCACTGTCCACGTGATCTCACTCTCTGTCCCTTTAACGTACCAGTGATCTCACTCTGTCCATTTAATCTTCCCGTGACCTCAAGCTCTTTCCCTTTAACCTCCCTGTGATCTCACTCATTGTCCCATTAACGTCACCCTGATCTCACTCTCTATCCCTTTAACCTCCCCGTGATATCACTCCCTTTCCCTTTAACCTCCCAGTGATCTCACTCTCTGTCCCTTTAACCTCCCCGTGATCTCACTCTCTGTCCCTTTAACCTCCCCGTGATCTAACTCTCTGTCCCTTTAACCTCCCCGTGATCTAACTCTATGTCCCTTCAACATCCCCGAGATCTCATTCTCTGTCCCTTTAACCTACCCGTGCTCTCTCTCTCTCTCCCTTTAACCTCCCCGTACTCTAACACTCTTTCCCTTTAACCTACCCGTGCTCTCACTCTCTGTCCCTTCAACCTCCCCGTGGTCTCACTCTCTGTCCCTTTAAACTCCTCCTGATCTCAATCTCTGTACCTTTAACTGTCCCTGATCTCACTCTCTGTCCATTTAACGGTCCCCCTGATCTCACCCTCTGTCACATTAACTGTCCCCTGATATAACTCTCTGTCCCTTTAAATGTCCCACTGATCTCACTCTCTGTGCCTTGATCTGTCCCTGATCTCACTCTCTGTCCCTTTAACCTCCCTGTGATCTCACTCTCTGTCCCTTTAACCTCCCCGTGATCTCACTCTCTGTCCATTTACGCACCCTGTGATCTCACTCTCTGTCCCTTTAACCTCCCCGTGATCTCACTCTCTGTCCCTTTAACCTCCCCGTCAACTCACTCTCTGTCCCTTTAACGTCCCCGTGATCTCAATCTCTGTGCTTTCAGACTGCCCGTGATCTCACTCTCTGTTCCTTTAACGTACCAGTGATCTCACTCTGTCCATTTAATCTTCCCGTGATCTCAATCTCTGTCCCTTTAACCTCCCTGTGATCTCACCCACTGTTCCATTAACGTCCCCCTGATCTCACTCTCTATCCCATTAATCTCCCCGTGATATCACTCCCTGTCCCTTTAACCTCCCAGTGATCTCACTCTCTGTCCCTTTAACCTCCCCGTGATCTCACTCTCTGGCCCATTAACCTCCGCCTGATCTCACTCTCTGTCTCCTTAGCTTTCCCGTGATCTCACTCTCTGTCCCTTTAACCTCCCCGTGTCTAACTCTCTGTCCCTTTAACCTCCCCGTGATCTCACTCTATGTCCCTTCAACATCCCCGAGATCTCACTCTCTGTCCCTTTAACCTCCACGAGATCTAACTCTCTGTCCCTTTAACCTACCCGTGATCTCACTCTCTGTCCCTTTAACCTCCCCGTGATCTCACTCTCTGTCCCTTTAACCTCCCCGTGCTCTCTCTCTCTGTCCCTTTAACGTCCTCGTGATCTCACTCTGTGTCCCTTTAACCTCCCCGTGATCTCAATCTCTGTCCCTTTAACCTCCCCGTGATCTCACTCTCTGCCCCTATAACCTCCCCGTGATCTCACTCTCTGTCCCTTTAACCTCCCCGTCAACTCACTCTCTGTCCCTCTCACTGTCCACGTGATCTCACTCTCTGTCCCTTTAACGTACCAGTGATCTCACTCTGTCCATTTAATCTTCCCGTGACCTCAAGCTCTTTCCCTTTAACCTCCCTGTGATCTCACTCATTGTCCCATTAACGTCACCCTGATCTCACTCTCTATCCCTTTAACCTCCCCGTGATATCACTCCCTTTCCCTTTAACCTCCCAGTGATCTCACTCTCTGTCCCTTTAACCTCCCCGTGATCTCACTCTCTGTCCCTTTAACCTCCCCCTGATCTAACTCTCTGTCCCTTTAACCTCCCCGTGATCTAACTCTATGTCCCTTCAACATCCCCGAGATCTCATTCTCTGTCCCTTTAACCTACCCGTGCTCTCTCTCTCTCTCCCTTTAACCTCCCCGTACTCTAACACTCTTTCCCTTTAACCTACCCGTGCTCTCTCTCTCTGTCCCTTTAACCTCCCCGTGATCTCAATCTCTGTCCCTATAGCCTCCCCATGATCTCACTCTCTGTCCCTTTAACCTCCCCATGATCTCACTCTCTGTACCTCTCACGGTCCACGTGATCTCACTCTCTGTCCCATTTACTACACCTTGATCTCATTCACTGTCCCTTTAACCTCCCCGTGATCTCACTCTCTGTCCCTTTAACCACCCTGTGATCTCACTCTCTGTCCCATTAACTTCCCCTTGATATCACTCACTGTACCTTTAACTTTCCCGTGATCTCACTCTCTATCACTTAAACCTCCCCGTGATCTAACTATCTGTCCCTTTAACCTCCCCGTGATCTCACACTGTCCCTTTAACCTCCCCGTGATCTCACCCTCTGTCCCTTTAACCTCCCCATGATCTCACTCTCTGTCCCTTTAACGTCCCCGTGATCTCACTCTGTCCCTTTAACCACCCCGTGATCTCACTCTCTGTCCCTTTAAACACCCCGTGATCTCACACTCTGTCCCTTTAACCTACCCGTGCTCTCACTCTCTGTCCCTATTACCTCCCCTTTATCGCACTCAATGTCCCTTTAACCTCCCTGTGATCTCACTCTCTGCCCCTTTAACCTCCCCGTGATCTGACTCTGTCCCTTTAATCTTCCCGTGATCTCAATCTCTGTCCCTTTAACCTCCCCGTGATCTCACTCTCTGTCCCTTTAACCTTCCCGTGATCTAACTCTCTGTCCCTTTAACCTCCCCGTGATCTCACTCTATGTCCCTTCAACATCCCCGAGATCTCACTCTCTCTCCCTTTAACCTCCACGAGATCTCACTCTCTGTCCCTTTAACCTACCCGTGATCTCACTCTCTGACCCTTTAACCTCCCTGTGATCTCACTCTCTGTCCCTTTAACCTCCCCGTGCTCTCACTCTCTGTCCCTTTAACCTCCCCGTGCTCTCTCTCTCTGTCCCTTTAACCTCCCCGTGATCTCACTCTCTGTCCCTTTAACCTCCCCGTACTCTAACACTCTTTCCCTTTAACCTCCCCGTGATCTCAATCTCTGTCCCTTTAACCTCCCCGTGATCTCACTCTCTGCCCCTATAACCTCCCCATGATCTCACTCTCTGTCCCTTTAACCTCCCCTGATCTCACTGTCTGTCCTCTCACGGTCCACGTGATCTCACTCTCTGTCCCATTTACTTCGCCTTGATCTCACTCTCTGTCCCTTTAACCTCCCTGTGATCTCACTCTCTGTCCCATTAACTTCCCCTTGATATCACTCACTGTACCTTTAACTTTCCCGTGATCTCACTCTCTCTCACTTAAACCTCCCCGTGATCTCACTATCTGTCCCTTTAACCTCCCCGTGATCTCACCCTCTGTCCCTTTAACCTCCCCATGATTTCACTCTCTGTCCCTTTAACGTCCCTGTGATCTCACTCTGTCCCTTTAACCACCCCGTGATCTCACTCTCTGTCCCTTTAAACACCCCGTGATCTCACACTTTGTCCCTTTAACCTACCCGTGCTCTCACTCTCTGTCCCTATTACCTCCCCTTTATCGCACTCAATGTCTCTTTAACCTCCCCGTGATCTCACTCTGTCCCTTTAATCTTCCCGTGCTCTCTCTCTCTGTCCCTTTAACGTCCTCGTGATCTCACTCTGTGTCCCTTTAACCTCCCCGTGATCTCAATCTCTGTCCCTTTAACCTCCCCGTGATCTCACTCTCTGCCCCTATAACCTCCCCGTGATCTCACTCTCTGTCCCTTTAACCTCCCCGTCAACTCACTCTCTGTCCCTCTCACTGTCCACGTGATCTCACTCTCTGTCCCTTTAACGTACCAGTGATCTCACTCTGTCCATTTAATCTTCCCGTGACCTCAAGCTCTTTCCCTTTAACCTCCCTGTGATCTCACTCATTGTCCCATTAACGTCACCCTGATCTCACTCTCTATCCCTTTAACCTCCCCGTGATATCACTCCCTTTCCCTTTAACCTCCCAGTGATCTCACTCTCTGTCCCTTTAACCTCCCCGTGATCTCACTCTCTGTCCCTTTAACCTCCCCCTGATCTAACTCTCTGTCCCTTTAACCTCCCCGTGATCTAACTCTATGTCCCTTCAACATCCCCGAGATCTCATTCTCTGTCCCTTTAACCTACCCGTGCTCTCTCTCTCTCTCCCTTTAACCTCCCCGTACTCTAACACTCTTTCCCTTTAACCTACCCGTGCTCTCTCTCTCTGTCCCTTTAACCTCCCCGTGATCTCAATCTCTGTCCCTATAGCCTCCCCATGATCTCACTCTCTGTCCCTTTAACCTCCCCATGATCTCACTCTCTGTACCTCTCACGGTCCACGTGATCTCACTCTCTGTCCCATTTACTACACCTTGATCTCATTCACTGTCCCTTTAACCTCCCCGTGATCTCACTCTCTGTCCCTTTAACCTCCCTGTGATCTCACTCTCTGTCCCATTAACTTCCCCTTGATATCACTCACTGTACCTTTAACTTTCCCGTGATCTCACTCTCTATCACTTAAACCTCCCCGTGATCTAACTATCTGTCCCTTTAACCTCCCCGTGATCTCACACTGTCCCTTTAACCTCCCCGTGATCTCACCCTCTGTCCCTTTAACCTCCCCATGATCTCACTCTCTGTCCCTTTAACGTCCCCGTGATCTCACTCTGTCCCTTTAACCACCCCGTGATCTCACTCTCTGTCCCTTTAAACACCCCGTGATCTCACACTCTGTCCCTTTAACCTACCCGTGCTCTCACTCTCTGTCCCTATTACCTCCCCTTTATCGCACTCAATGTCCCTTTAACCTCCCTGTGATCTCACTCTCTGCCCCTTTAACCTCCCCGTGATCTGACTCTGTCCCTTTAATCTTCCCGTGATCTCAATCTCTGTCCCTTTAACCTCCCCGTGATCTCACTCTCTGTCCCTTTAACCTTCCCGTGATCTAACTCTCTGTCCCTTTAACCTCCCCGTGATCTCACTCTATGTCCCTTCAACATCCCCGAGATCTCACTCTCTCTCCCTTTAACCTCCACGAGATCTCACTCTCTGACCCTTTAACCTCCCTGTGATCTCACTCTCTGTCCCTTTAACCTCCCCGTGCTTTCACTCTCTGTCCCTTTAACCTCCCCGTGCTCTCTCTCTCTGTCCCTTTAACCTCCCCGTGATCTCACTCTCTGTCCCTTTAACCTCCCCGTACTCTAACACTCTTTCCCTTTAACCTCCCCGTGATCTCAATCTCTGTCCCTTTAACCTCCCCGTGATCTCACTCTCTGCCCCTATAACCTCCCCATGATCTCACTCTCTGTCCCTTTAACCTCCCCTGATCTCACTGTCTGTCCTCTCACGGTCCACGTGATCTCACTCTCTGTCCCATTTACTTCGCCTTGATCTCACTCTCTGTCCCTTTAACCTCCCTGTGATCTCACTCTCTGTCCCATTAACTTCCCCTTGATATCACTCACTGTACCTTTAACTTTCCCGTGATCTCACTCTCTCTCACTTAAACATCCCCGTGATCTCACTATCTGTCCCTTTAACCTCCCCG
Source organism: Cetorhinus maximus (assembly GCF_964194155.1). Taxonomy (NCBI): domain Eukaryota; kingdom Metazoa; phylum Chordata; class Chondrichthyes; order Lamniformes; family Cetorhinidae; genus Cetorhinus; species Cetorhinus maximus. The sequence goes on along the minus strand of NW_027600511.1, from coordinate 2,281 downwards.
TGATCTCACCCTCTGTCCCTTTAACCTCCCCATGATTTCACTCTCTGTCCCTTTAACGTCCCTGTGATCTCACTCTGTCCCTTTAACCACCCCGTGATCTCACTCTCTGTCCCTTTAAACACCCCGTGATCTCACACTTTGTCCCTTTAACCTACCCGTGCTCTCACTCTCTGTCCCTATTACCTCCCCTTTATCGCACTCAATGTCTCTTTATCCTCCCCGTGATCTCACTCTGTCCCTTTAATCTTCCCGTGATCTCAATCTCTGTCCCTTTAACCTGCCAGTGATCTCACTCTCTGTCCCTGTAACCTCCCCGTGATCTCACTCTCTGTCACTTTAAACGCCCCGTGATCTCACACTCTGTCCCTTTAACCTACCCGTGCTCTCACTCTCTGTCCCTATTACCTCCCCTTTATCGCACTCAATGTCCCTTTAACCTCCCTGTGATCTCACTCTCTGCCCGTTTAACCTCCCCGTGATCTCACTCTGTCCCTTTAATCTTCCCGTGATCTCAATCTCTGTCCCTTTAACCTGCCAGTGATCTCACTCTCTGTCCCTGTAACCTCCCCGTGATCTCACTCACTGTCCATTTAACCTCGCCGTGATCTCACTCTCTGTCCCTTTAACCGCCCCGTGATCTCAATCTCCGTCCCTTTAACCTCCACGTGATATCACTCTCTTTCCATTTAACATTTCCGTGATCTCACTCTGTCCCTTTAACCTTCCCCTGATCTCATTCTCTGTTCCTTTAACTGTCCCCCTGATCTCCCTCTCAGTCCCTTTAACTGACCCTGATCTTTCTCTCTGTCCCTATAACTGCCCCTGATCTCAATCTCTATCCCATTAACATTCCCGTGATCTCACCCTCTTTCCTTTTAACCTCCCCGTGATCTCACTCTCTGTCCCTTTAACATCTCGGTGATCACACTCTCTGCCCCTTTAACCTACACGAGATCTCACTCTCGGTCCCTTTAACCTACCCGTGATCTCACTCTCTGTCCCTTTAACCTCCCCGTGATCTCTCTCTGTCCCTTTAAATTCCCCGTGATCTCAACCTCTGACCCTTTAATCTGCCAGTGATCTCACTCTCTGTCCCTTTAACCTCCCCGTGATCTCACTCTCTGACCCTTTAACCTCCCCCTGATCTCACTCTCTGTCCCTTTAACCTCCACCTGATCTCACTCTCTGTCCCTCTCACTGTCCACGTGATCTCACTCTCTGTCCCCTAAACTGTCCCCCTGATCTCACTCTCTGTCCCTTGAACCTCACCATGATCTCTCTCTCTGTCCCATCAACGTCCCCGTAAATCCACTCTCAGTCCGTTTAACCATCCCGAGATCTCACTCTCTGTCCCTTTAACTTCCCCGTGATCTCACACTGTCCCTTTAACCTACCCGTGATCTCACTCTCTGTCCCTTTAACGTCCCCGTGATCTCACTCTGTCCCTTTAACCACCCAGTGATCTCACTCTCTGTCCCTATAAACACCCCGTAAATTCACTCTCTGTCCCTTCAACCTCCCCGTGGTCTCACTCTCTGTCCCTTTAAACTCCTCCTGATCTCAATCTCTGTACCTTTAACTGTCCCTGATCTCACTCTCTGTCCATTTAACGGTCCCCCTGATCTCACCCTCTGTCACATTAACTGTCCCCTGATATAACTCTCTGTCCCTTTAAATGTCCCACTGATCTCACTCTCTGTGCCTTGATCTGTCCCTGATCTCACTCTCTGTCCCTTTAACCTCCCTGTGATCTCACTCTCTGTCCCTTTAACCTCCCAGTGATCCCACTCTCTGTCCCTTTAAACTCCCCGTCATCTCACTCTCTGTCCCTTTAACCTCCCCGTGATCTCACTCTCTGTCCCATTAACCTCCGCCAATCTCACTCTCTGTCCCTTTAACTATCCCCATGATCTCATTCGCTGTCCCTTGAAATGTCCCCCTGTTCTCACTTTCCGTCCGTATAACTGTCCCCCTGATCTCATTCTCCGTCCCTTGAACTGTACCCCTGATCTCACTCTCTGTCCCTTTTAACCTCCCCATGATCTCACTCTCTGTCCCTTTACCCTCCCCGTGATATCTCTCTTTCCCTTTAAACTCCCGGTGTTCTCACTCTCTGTCCCTTTAACCTCCCCGTGATCTCACTCTCTGTCCCTTTAACCTCCCTGTGATCTCACTCTCTGTCCCTTTAACCTCCCTGATCTCACTCTCTGTCCCTTTAACCTCCCCTTAATCTCACTCACTTTCCCTTTAACCACCCCCTGATCTCACTCTCTTTCCCGTT